>NW_028261384.1:141612076-141734576 GCF_051295495.1 Thamnophis sirtalis | reverse complement strand
GGGGGGGCTTCTCCCCACGCCTTCCTCTCCCCTTCCCCCCCACCCCCTTTCAACCTTCGGGTCACGCCAGCAGGTCCTGGCACCGTCTCCAGCAGGTCCTGGCACCGTCTCTGGCAGAGCCCAGGCTGTTTTTGGGTGGGGTGGGATGGGAGGGGGCCTAACCCAGGGGCTTCCAGGGCACAAATGTCACACACACACACACAACACACACACACTGTTTTGTTCTGCCTCCTTTTGGCCCCCAAATGGGGGAGATCCCGTCGCTGATAAAAAGGATATTTGTTTCTGGCCTTTCCTTGGCTGGTTTTCCTTGCAGGCGTTTCGTGAGCCAACTAGGTGGCATCATCAGTGTCAGAAGGGAGGGGGGTTTGCAGGCAGGAGGAGGAGGAGATGGGGATGGGGAGGAAGAAGGGGAGGAACTGTGGGGGTCCTGGGTGCTCTCTGAGCTGGGGGGTTTTCCTGCAGGCGTTTCGTGAGCCGACTAGGTGACAGCATCAGTGTCAGAAGAAGGTGGGGATTTGCAGAGAGGAGGAGGGGGAGGAAGCAAAGGATTGTGGGGTCCTTGGGGAATCTCTTGAGTTTGGGGGGGTCTCCTTGAAGGCGTTTCAGAACCCAGCTAGGAAATGGCATCAGTGCTAGAGGAGAGAGGGGTTTGTGGGAGGAGCGAGAGAGGAAGAGAAGAAGGAGAAAAGAAGAAGAAGAAGAGGAGGAGAGAGAAGGAGGAGAAAGAGGAGGAGGGGAAGGGGAGGGAGAAAGGGGGAGGAAGAGAAGAAGAAGAAGGAGGAGAAAGGGGAGGAGGGAAAAGGAGAGGGAGAAAGAGGGGGAGGAAGAGAAGAAGAAGAAGGAGGAGAAAGGGGAGGAGGGAAAGGAGAGGGAGAAAGAGGGGGAGGAAGAGAAGAAGAAGAAAGGGAGGAGGGGAAGGAGAGGGAGAAAGGGAGGAGGAAGAGAAGAAGAAGAAGAAGAAGAGAGAAGGAGGAGAAAGGGGAGGAGGGGAAGGGGAGGGAGAAAGGGGGAGGAAGAGAAGAAGAAGGAGGAGGAGAAAGGGGAGGAGGGAAAGGAGAGGGAGAAAGAGGGGAGGAAGAGAAGAAGGAGGAGAAAGGGGAGGAGGGGAAGGGGAGGGAGAAAGAGGGGAGGAAGAGAAGAAGAAGAAGCGAGACGGAGGAGAAAGGGGAGGAGGGAAAGGAGAGGGAGAAAGAGGGGGAGGAAGAGAAGAAGAAGGAGGAGAAAGGGGAGGAGGGGAAGGAGAGGGAGAAAGGGAAGGAGGAAGAGAAGAAGCGAGAAGGAGGAGAAAGGGGAGGAGGGAAAGGAGAGGGAGAAAAGAGGGGGAGGAAGAGAAGAAGAAGGAGGAGAAAGGGGAGGAGGGGAAGGAGAGGGAGAAAGGGAAGGAGGAAGAGAAGAAGAAGCGAGAAGGAGGAGAAAGGGGAGGGAGAAAGGGGGAGGAAGAGAAGAGGAAGAGAAAGCAGAAAAGGAATATGGGTCCTTTCGTCCTCTGTGAGCTGGGTAGTTTCCTTGCAGACGTTTCATAACCCAGCTAGGGAACATCATCAGTGCTAGAAAGGAATGGGATTTGTGGGGAGGAGGAGGGGGAGGACTGGGGGGGGGTCCTTGGTGCTTCGTTAGGTCTGGGATTTCCTTGCAGGTGTTTCGTGAGCCAACTAGGTGACGTCATCAGTGTCAGAAGAGGATGGGATTCGAAGGAGGAGGAGGAAGAAAAAGACTATGGGCTGTTTGGGGGTCCCCTCTTGAGTTTGGGGGTTTCCTGGCAGACGTTTCGGGACCCAACTAGAGAACGCCATCCGTGCTAGAAGGGTGGGGAGGTTAGAGGCCGTTTCTCTTCTTTTTTGGGGGGGTCAAAAGCCCTCATGATGTGAAGGGGGGCAACCAAGCGAAGAGGGGGGTCGGGGGGGGGGTCTCCAGGCCGCTCTGGGGGGGGCACTGACATCTTTGTTTCCTCTCCCCCCCTCCCTTCCTGCCTCCCCCCCCCCCAGTGACATGACCACGTTAGCCGCGGCTGCCTACCAGCAGGGGATGGCTGTGCACGCTGGGACCCACATCCTCAACATGCAAGGTGGGTTGGGGCTCCCTCGAGTTGGGGGGCTGGGGTGGGGGGGGCTGAGATCCAGGCGGGGAGGGGCCATCGGTGGGGTCTGCAGCTAGGAGAAGCAGCTGGAGAGAGAGAGGGGGGAGATGGGAATAGAGGGGGGGGGTCCTCCGCTTTCGACCACAACCGAGCCCCGAATTTCCCTTTGCTCAACGCGAGTTAAGTGAAGTTTGCCTCGTTTTACGACCTTTCGTGCACGCGGTTCTTAAGCGGAATCGCTGCCGTTGTTTAAGTTAGTCGTGCGGTCGTTAAGCGAATCAGGCCTCCCTCCCCCCCGTCGACTTTGCATGTCAGAAGGTCGCAAAAGGGGAACACCTCCTTCCCTCTCTCTCACACACACACACATGATGCTGCGACCGTCGTAAGTGTGATTCAGTTGCCAAGCATCTGAATTTTGTTAAGGGAGGGATCCTGCAACAGTCGTAAATGTGAAAAACAGTCCTAAGTCCCTTTTTTTTCCGTTCCGTCGTAACTTCCGACCATCCCGAAAAGAACTGTAAATCAAAAAGACCTACCTGCACAGTTAGAGTCCTCGACTTATGGCCACAACCGGGCTCCAAATTTCTGTTGTTCAGTGAGAAGTTTGTTATACGAATCTTGCCCCGTTTTACGACCTTTCTAGACTCCGTTGTTAAATGAATCCGTGCCATTCACAGCCGTTAAGTGAATCTGGCTTCCCCCATTGATTTTGCCCACCGGAAGAAGGTCGCAAAAGGGGATCACGTGACACCCCCATCCACCCACCCCTGGGACGCAGCGACCGTCGTAAATACGAGACAGTGCCCGAGCGTGTGAATTCTGATCGGGAAATGGCAGCATCGGTCATAAGTGTGAAAAATTGGTCCTAAGTCCCTTTGTTCAGTGCCGCCGTAACTTTGAACGGTCGCTAAATGAACCCGTTGTAAATCGAGGACTATTTGGGGAACTATTTGAAGCCGAGGAAGCCGCCCAGACCCGCTTTGGATGGCAAGGTGGGCGGCCGGTCAATGTAATCAATTGTGATTGGTGGGCTTTCTCCGCAGGGAGTCCCGGTGGGCACAACAGGGCGACCACCCTCATGCCCAGCTGACCGGGCGAAGCAGATGTTCGGACCGCCCGTCATCACGGTAAAGACCCCCAACAAGGGGAGCCTGTCTTCACTCAAAAGCGGGAGGCGGTCTTGCATCCCAGCCTGCCTCGTCTTACCTTGGGGGAGGTTATTTTGTGTTCCCTTTGAAGGGACCCTGGACGTCATCTAGCCCAACCCTCTGCTCAAGCAGGAGTCCCTGCTAGGCCAGGGGTCGGCTCTTCCGCCCCTCTGCTGCGGCTCCCTGTCGCCGATCGGCTCCACAGTTGATAGGGCTTTCGGTTAGGTGCGGCTCCGGAGCCACATGCAGCTCTTTCATCCTTCTGCTGCAACTCCCTGTCGCCGGTGGGCTCCAAAATGGACGGGGCTTTCGGTTAGGGCAGGTGGAGGAAAAAGGAGGTTGTGCTAGGAGGAGACTCTTTGGTGGTGGACGGGAGGAACCGGACTTCTGGTGGGCTCCAGAATTGAACCGGAGGGGGGGGGGGCTTCCGGGTAGGACATTTGTGGCTCTTTGAGTGTTTAAGGTTGCCGATTCCTCTGCTAGACCATCTCTGACAAGCGGCCGTCCAATGTCTTCTTAAAAAAACCTCCAGTATCTACAACATCTGGTGGCAAGGAGTTCCACAGGTGAATTGATTGTAGAGTAGCAGAGTTGGAAGGGACCTTGGAGGTCTTCTAGTCCGACCCCGTGCTCAGGCAGGAAACCCTGATACCATTTCAGACCAATGGGGGTCCGATCTCGCCTCGAAAATCTCCAGCATTGGAGCACCCACAACGTCGAGTGGCAAGGAGTTCCACGGGTGAACCGTTAAGCCTTTGGTGCCCTTGGCCAACTCTCTGACCCGTTCACATCTTGTGCAGGATCTGGTTTGAATCCTCGTGGTTGTTCGAACAAGCGACGCTAAGCTAGCACCTCACGGTATCGTTTACAACCCCAGGGAAAACTTGGTTCCCACAACACGTCAAACTTGGTTACAAGTTGGTTTATCGAAACTTGTGGTCATGAATGGGTGGAGAACGGCGGGAGAAGCCCCCCCCCCAAGTCTTAAACGTGTGGCTGTGGCCGTCTAACAGAAAATCTCTGACTTACGACCGCAACCGAATTGAGCATTTACATCGCTAAGTGAAACAAGGGTCCAGCAGGGGTTTTGCCCCGCTTTATGGCTGTTCTTGCCGCCGTAAATGAGTCCCTTCGGTTGTTAAGTGAGGAACACCAGGGTTGTTAAGTGAATCCGGGCTTCCGCATTCAATTCGCTTGCCGGGAGGTCACAAAAGGGGGTTGTGTGACCCCAGGGGCGTCATAAATCCGTTGTAACTTTGAACTGTCGTAAAACGAACCATTGTAAGCTGAGGATTTCCTGCATTGGGGGGGGGGCTGGTCTTTCAGAACTGGAGCATCCAGGGAAAAATCCAGGGTTCTCTTCTGATCCCCACTTTCTTTTGGGGGGGGGTGTCGCTTCTCCCCAACAGACCCGACATTTTGCTGCCCAGCCAGCTTTCCCAGCGGGCACCCCAGAACACGGGCAGTACCAGGGCAGCCAAAGTGGGCACAGCCCCTATGCCGTGGGGCAGGGCCAGCACACGGTGCCCGTCAGCTATGCCAGCAGCCAGTCCATCCGAGGTGAGCAGGCCAGAGGATCGAGGGGGGGGCGGGTCAGTCCGAGGGGTGGGGAGGGGGTCTCTTGAGAACAAGCCAGGATTAAACCAACATCCCGCCCACTTCTCTTTCTCTCCCCCGCCCGCTTCCAGGCCCGTCGGCTTTCTCCACGATGCAGTATTTGCCCCAGCAGCAACCTGGTTATGCCATCCACGGTCACTTCCCCACTGCCCAGGCGGGTAAGTTCTGGGGCCAAGGAACGGTGGGGAGGGTCCCTGAGGCCATCCATCCCACCCCCTTTGCCCCTTTTTGCCAGACGGATCAAGAATGTTCCTTCTTCCTCCAACCTCCCTTTCTTCTTTCCATCCTCCCTCATCCCTCCCTTCCTCTTTCCTCCTCTTTCCTCTCCCACCCTCCCTCCATTCCTTCCTCCATTCCCTCCTTCCTTCCTTTGTCCCTCATTTCCTCCTTCCATCCTCCCTCCCTCAATCCCATCCTCCATTCCCCGTCTCCCTCCCTCTATCCTTCCTTCTTTCATCCCTCCCTTCATCCATTCCTCCTCCTCCATCCTTCCTCCCTTCCCTCCTTCCCCCATCCCTTCCCCCATCCCTTCCTCCTTCCTTTCTTTCCACCTTCCCTTCCCCCTCCTTCCTCTCCCACCCTCCCTCCATACCTCTCTTCATTTTCTCCTTCCCCCTTCTCCCTCCCTCCATCCCTTCCATTCCTCCCTCCTTCCTCTTTCCATCCTCCCTCATCCCTCCCTTCCCCCTCCTTCTTCTCCCTCCCTCCTTCCTTTCTCCTTCCATTCTCCCTCCCTCCATTCCCTTCTTCTCCCTCCTTCCTTCCTTCTTTCCACCTTCTTTTTCTGTCCGCTTAAGGCTTCATCCCTCCGAGCACCACCATCCCTCTCCAGAAGCAGCTGGAACACGCCAATCAGCAGTCCGGATTTTCGGATTCGGTGAGTTCGAATCCCGAGCATTTCTCGGTGCCGGCGTTTCAAGAGGAGCCGGCCATGGGAGCTGGCCAGTTCGGGCTAAGGGTTGGGAGATCAGGCGGGAAACCAGGAGACGGTGAATTCTAGTTCCAGTTGAGGCATGGAAGTTGGCTGGGTGACTGGGGAAATCACCCGGAGACAGTGAGTTCTAGTCCTGCCTTAGGCACGAAAGCCAGCTGGGTGACTTTGGGCCAATGATCAGGAGACTGGGAGTTCTAGTTCCACCTTAGGAATGAAAGCCGGCCGGGTGACTTTGGGCCAATGATCAGGAGACTGGGAGTTCTAGTTCCACCTTAGGAATCAAAGCCGGCTGGGTGACTTTGGGCCAATGATCAGGAGACTGGGAGTTCTAGTTCCACCTTAGGAATCAAAGCCGGCTGGGTGACTTTGGGCCAATCATCAGGAGACTGGGAGTTCTAGTTCCACCTTAGGAATCAAAGCCGGCTGGGTGACTTTGGGGCCAATCATCAGGAGACTGGGAGTTCTAGTTCCACCTTAGGAATGAAAGCCGGCTGGGTGACTTTGGGCCAATGATCAGGAGACTGGGAGTTCTAGTTCCACCTTAGGAATGAAAGCCGGCTGGGTGACTTTGGGCCAATGATCAGGAGACTGGGAGTTCTAGTTCCACCTTAGGCATGAAAGCTGGCTGGGTGACTTTGGGCCAATGATCAGGAGACTGGGAGTTCTAGTTCCACCTTAGGAATCAAAGCCGGCTGGGTGACTTTGGGCCAATGATCAGGAGACTGGGAGTTCTAGTTCCACCTTAGGAATGAAAGCCGGCTGGGTGACCTAGGGCCAATGATCAGGAGACTGGGAGTTCTAGTTCCACCTTAGGAATGAAAGCCGGCTGGGTGACTTTGGGCCAATGATCAGGAGACTGGGAGTTCTAGTCTTGCCTTAGGCATGAAAGCCAGCCGGGCCAATCAATGGGAAATGGAGTTCTAGTTCCACCTTAGGCATGAAATCTAGCTGGGTGACTTTGGCCCCATCACCAGGAGACTGGGAGTTCTAGTCCTTATCGTTATCCTACCCAGGATCCAAAGTCCTGTTTTCCTGTTTCAATCTGAAAGGTAGAAATCAGGTGCCTATCAGATTAAATATATATATATATATATATCTTGGGGCCACCCGGAGGTATCTAGACGTGCTGAGTGGGCCCTTCCCTCTGCCCTCAAATGGAGGGCGTCCCTTGGGGAAGAGAAGGCCGGCTGGGCTGACCCTTTGTGCCTTGACCCTTGTGTCTTCCAGTCAACCCTTCGTCCGATGCACCCCCAGGCCCTCCATCCGAACCAGAGTCTCCTTCAAGCCTCCCAGCTCCCCGTCCAAATGCAGACCACCGCCAAGGTAAGGCCAGCATTGGCACATGCCCCTTCTGAAGGACGGGGGCATGATTGCATTGCAATTGCTGCTGGGTTAAGTGGGCGAGTCCGCGATCAAGTCCTTCCTGGTCCTGCTGGATGATGGATTATTTATTATTATTATTATTCGCAACAACAGAATTCTATTCTATATTTTATTCTATTATATTCTATATTCTATTCTACTTTCTACATTCTATATTCTATTCTGTATTCTATTCTATTTTATTCTAATATTCTATTCCATTCTCTATTCTATTGTTCTCTATTCTTTTCTATTCCATATTCTGTCCTCTATTCTATTCTACTGTTCTGTTCTATATTCTTTTCTATTCCATATTCTGTCCTCTATTCTATTCTATTCTACTGTTCTGTTTTATATTCTATTCTATTCCATATTCTATTCCACATTCCATATTCCGTTCCATTCCATTTCTATTCTATCCCTATCCCTGCTGGCTCTCTTCTGTTAATAACTATCCACACACTTTTCTATTTTCTTTCAAAGAAGAAAGCCATTATTATTATTATTATTATACAATTGTATCACAGCGGCCAGTTGTTTCACCGGATTTGGCATTGGTTACTAGTCGGGCCCCACCCAGGGGCCTAGGACGTCGTAACGTATTTTCGTAATATGCGTGCGGATCCAAGCAGTGCGGCTTTTTGCATTTGACTGATGGTGATTTTGTCAATTTTTAACTTTTAAATGTAATTCCAGTGCTTTTGGAATAGCACCCAGTGTGCCAATTACCACTGGAATTACCACTGCTGGTTTGTGCCATAATCGTTGAATTTCGATTTTTAAGTCCTGGTATCTTGCGATTTTTTCATGTTCCTTCTCGGCGACCCTGCTATCACCTGGTATTGCGATGTCTATGATTGTGACCTTATTTTTCTCAACCAGTGTGATGTCTGGTGTATTATGCGCCAGTAATTATTATTATTATTATTATTATTATTATTATTATTATTATTATTATTATTATTATTATTACACAATTGTATCACAGCGGCCAGTTGTTTCGCCGGATTTGGCATTGGTTACTAGTCGGGCCCCACCCAGGGGCCTAGGACGTCGTCACGTATTTTCGTAATATGCGTGCAGATCCAAGCAGTGCGGCTTTTTGCATTTGACTGATGGGGATTTTGTCCATTTTTAACTGTTTCAAATGTAATTCCAGTGCTTTTGGAATAGCACCCAGTGTGCCAATTACCACTGGAATTACCACTGCTGGTTTGTGCCATAGTCGTTGAATTTCGATTTTTAAGTCCTGGTATTTTGCGATTTTTTCATATTCCTTCTCGTCGACCCTGCTATCACCGGGTATTGCGATGTCTATGATTGTGACCTTATTTTTCTCAACCAGTGTGATGCCTGGTGGATTACGCGCCAGTATTTTGTCCGTTTGTATACGGAAATCCCACAAGATCTTGACCATCGGATTTTCGGTGACTTTTTCAGGCTGATGTTCCCACCAGTTTGTTGCTGTTTTAATATTGTAATTTTTGCACGAATTCCAGTGGATCATTTGTGCTACTGAATTGTGCCGCAATTTATAATCAGTCTGCGCAATTTTCTTACAGCAGCTGAGTATGTGATCCACAGTTTCGTCAGCTTCTTTGCAAAGTCTGCATTTGGCATCATCAGAGGATTTTTCGATTTTGGCCTTAATGGCATTTGTGCGGATAGCTTGTTCTTGCGCAGCCAGGATTAGTGACTCTGTTTCTTTCTTTAATGTACCTGCTGTTATTTATTATTTGTTGTTATATTATTATTATTATTGTTATTATTATTGATTTATTATTATGGATCTGCCCTCCCTCTCACAATATAATCAACTTTATTAGAGATGTAGAAACAATCATCATCTGTTAACGAGCCCATAATCCCTTGCGGGGGTAGAGTCTGGACAACTGAATGGAGCTGAAAGTGTTTATTGGCCAGATGCCCTTCCCTGTCGCCATTGCGGAGTTTTTTCCCCAGCAGATATATTCTCATTGTGCCCAGAGAGAGAAACATCCGCCTCTACCTAGGATCGAACTCACAACCTCCTGATTGTGAGGCGAGAGCTCCACCTCTAGGCCACCGTACCTCTCCCTAGTTATAATAATTAAATCATCATCTTCATTTGATGAGCCCATAATCCCTTGCGGGGTGGAGTCTTGGGCAACTGAATAGAGTGGAGTGTTTTACTGGCCAGATGCCCCACCTGTCGCCAATGCGGAGTTATATTCAGCAGATATATTTAATGACCTCATCATCCCTTGCAAGGTGGGCAGCTGATTGGAGCTAGCAGAGTGTTTTACTGGCCGGATGCTCTTCC
Organism: Thamnophis sirtalis; assembly: GCF_051295495.1. Lineage (NCBI taxonomy): Eukaryota > Metazoa > Chordata > Lepidosauria > Squamata > Natricidae > Thamnophis > Thamnophis sirtalis. The sequence goes on along the minus strand of NW_028261384.1, from coordinate 141,725,133 downwards.
CTGTTGCCAATGAGGAGTTTTGTTATCTGCCGAACAAAACTCCTCATTGGCAACAGGGAAGAGCATCCGGCCAGTAAAACACTCTGCTAGCTCCATTGTGCCCAGAGAGAGAAATATCTGCCTCTACCTGGGATCGAACTCACCGAGCCTGCTGATTGGGAGGCGAGAGCTCCCCCTCTAGGCCACCGTACCCCTCAAGAGATGTAGAACCAATGATAAAGATAAAAAACAGGTTTATTGGGGAATTTGAACTCTTGATCTTAAATCTGCTTTATTTTTTTCCCCTTCTGTCTCCTTTTCCAATGTCTGCAGCCCACTTTGGCCTACACCCACACGGCCCGGCCTGCCTCTCCGGGGAGCTTCCCACAGCAGCCTCACACGGTACCCTTTTCCTCCGGGAGACGGGCGGGAGGGTTGAGATTAGAACTCACGGCGCCTGTCGACTTCTCCAATGTCACTCAGCTGGGCTTTCGTGCCTGAGGCGGGACTAGAACTCACCGCCTCCTGAGGATTGGCCCAAAGTCATCCAGCTAGCTTTTGGGCCTAATGGAGAACTAGAACTCACCGCCTCCTGGCGACGGGCCCAAAGTCACCCCAGCCGGCTTTCATGCCTAAATAAGGACTAGAACTCCCCACCTCCTGGTGACTTATCCAAGTCGCCCAGCTGGCTTTCATAAGGCGGGACTAGAACTCACCGTCTCCTGGGGGGTGGCCCAAAGCCTTGTAGCTGGCTTTTGGGGCTCACGGAGAACTAGAACTCACCGCCTCCTGGGGACGGGCCCAAAGTCACCCCAGCCGGCTTTCATGCCTAACGGAGAACTAGAACTCCCCACCTCCTGGTGATTTATCCAAGTCACCCAGCTGGCTTTCATAAGGGGGGACTAGAACTCACCGTCTCCTGGGGGGTGGCCCAAAGCCTTGTAGCTGGCTTTTGGGGCTCACGGAGAACTAGAACTCACCGCCTCCTGGGGATGGGCCCAAAGTCACCCCAGCTGGCTTTCTTGCCTGAATGAGGACTAGAACTCACCGTGTCCTCACAATTGTCCCGAGGTGGCTTCCGTACATACGTTGGGACTAGAACTCACCGTCGCCTGGTTATTGGCCGGCGTCGCCCAGATAACTTTCATGCCTTAAACGAGAAGAACTCACCGTCTGCTGCTAAAAAGCCACCCGCCAGTTTCTACGACTAAGGCAGGACTAGAACTCTCACCACCACCTGGTTTCTGGATCAACACGGGGAACCCCAAATGTGATTGTGCCCAAGAGTGTTGTGTGTGTGTGTGTTAAACCTCTTCTCATCGGCTTCTCTCTTGCAGTCCGGCTTCCAGGCGTCCCCTCAAACTGCACCCAGACACCCCTTCATTCAGCACCCACAAGGTCAGCGTTTCTACCACAAGTGAGCCTGGAAGACCCCCCAACCCGCCCCCCGTTGGCTGCTTCAGCGTCCTTCCCCAAGACCCACCCGCCCCTCCGTGCCGGCGTGAAGAGGAAAGGCCTGTCTCGGACGAGCGACGCATCCTTTCGATTTCCTTCCCGCGTTTTCTCCGGGAACCTCGCGGGTTTTGCAAAACGGCCTTCTCGAAAATGCCGACGCTTCCGTTGTTAAGGAGGGCGAGCGTGGCGCGGTTTCTTCCAAACTCCCGTTAGCCGGGTTGGAAGGGGGTTAGAGGGGGGGGGTCGTGCGTTCAAATCACGCTGCAGCGAACGAAGCGAATCCCATCAAATTTTCCGAAAGAAAAGCCGCGTTTTCTGCAACGGAATTGGATGTAATTCCCGAAGCGCGTTCAAAGTTGGCTTGACGCGGGGTTCAAATTTCAGTTTTTTCCTCGCAGAGAATTCTCGGCGGGCAGAAATCCTCCAGAGAACCCCCCCCCCCCAACCCAACAATTCTCAACTTCGGCCTCTTTTAAACGGGTGGGCTTCAACCCCCCCCCCCCAGAATCCCCCAGCCAGCAAACCAGTTTCGCATTGAATTGCTTTTAACCCGCTTATTAATTTAGCTTCGGTGGATTATTTTTTCCGCACTTGGCTGAAGTCAAGATATATTACATCGACTGCATTCCCACCGTCTATTAAGAAAGTTTATTTAAAATAAAAATAAAAACTTAATAAAAGTAGCCTAGATACATTTGTTGTTAAATCTTCGCTTGGCTGGGGGATTCTGGGAGCTGAAGTCCCGTCCCCCCCCACCCACCCCCCCAGTCTTCAAAGGGACACACTGATCTTAAACACCTGTGACATTCTTGTCATGTACTTTGAAAGAATTCTATCCGAAGCCAGCTCGGTTATACAGTTATCTTCTTCAGATTAAATGTTCTCTCTACTTAATAGATCGTCCTAAGGTTCTGGTCCTCAGGATACCTTCACTGCTCTTCCGTGAGCTTGTTCTGTTTTACGTCTTAAGTGGTTTTTAAAAGGTTGTCCCTGGAACTCAGAGGTGTAACCAACTCCTGAATAAATTGGAATATTATGGTAGATGTTTGTGTGTGTGTGTGATTTGGACGCTGTACCTGTTGAAACCCTAAAACTGCCCCCCCCCAGCATTCAGGAATTCTGGGAGTTGAAGTCCAGAGGCCATTAAAACACAGCTAACTCAGGAATTCTGGGAATCGAAGTCCAGAGGGCATTTAAACACAGCTAACTCAGGAATTCTGGGAGTCGAAGTCCAGAGGCCATGAAAACATGGCCAACTCAGGAATTCTGGGAGTCGAAGTCCAGAGGCCATTAAAACAGGGCCGCCTCAGGAATTCTGGGAGTCGAAGTCCAGAGGCCATTAAAACATGGCCAACTCAGGGATTCTGGGAATTGAAGTCCAGAGGCCATTAAAACACAGCTCTCAGGGATTCTGGGAATCGAAGTCCAGAGGCCATTGAAATGCAGCTAACTCAGGAATTCTGGGAGTTGAAGTCCAGAGGCCATTAAAACACAGCTAACTCAGGGATTCTGGGAGTTGAAGTCCAGAGGCCATTAAAACACGGCCATCTCAGGAATTCTGGGAACCAGATGTTGTAAAAGGGGCCATCCCTGTTTAAGCGGAGGAAGATGATGGGATTATGCAGAAGTTGTGCCATGACGCACCTGTTGGGACAGGTAGATCCTCCAGAAGGTGCCCAGATGTGGGGCCTCTCTAGGACCAAGCCAGTTGTGCTCAGGAGATGCTGGCCACCAGTGGAGAACCTCGACCACTAGGGAATTCTACTCCTGGCGATTGACATCCGGTGGCAACTGGGCCACGATACTCCCCATCAATGATGGGTTTTTGTGTGGCTCTTCCCACAGACCCACATGGATACATCGCAAAAACCTCCGTTCATGAGTTGTGGATAGAAAGCCATCATGCGCCACATTATTGGCGAGTCCTCCCCTTACGACCACTCGAGACGCCTGGCAACTGACTCGTATTTATGACTGTTTCAGTGTCCCTGGGGATTTCACGTGCTCCCCTTTTGCGAGCGTTCGACCAGCAATGCGGAGAGCCAGATCCACTTAACGACCGGGTGACACACCTTTGAACAACCGACCTGTGAAAATTGATTGGCCGCCCATCTTTACCATGTAAGGGTAACTCTGGGGGGCTTACAGCTATGTCTATTATGGTCGTAAGCCGAGGACTCTGTGTCGCTGCTTCCCCCATCGTTAAGGCCACCTTCCTGCTACCTACTTTGACCCACTTTACGACGAACACTGCTGGCCAAAGAAATCGACAAATCACACACACACACACCCAAGGAGGCGCACAAACGCCGCCATTCCCCAGCAACCCAGGGGATTTTTTTAGATTTAAAGTTTAGATTTAGATTTAAAGTTTATTTATATGCCGCCCTTTTCCCTGGGGGGACTCAGGGCGGCTTACAACTTAAAGGGGGGGGGAGACAAACTTTTAACATATAAGACAAATACATAATTAAAACACAACATTCATACTATTCGGGCGGGTTGTAGTCTTAACCCCAGGCCTGACGGGATAGCCAGGTTCTGAGGGCTGTGCGGAAGGTCTGGAGGGTGGTGAGGGTACGAATTTCCACGGGGAGATCATTCCACAGGGTCGGAGCTGCCACCGAGAAGGCTCTCCTCCGCGTAGTTGCCAGTCGACATTGACCGGCAGATGGGACTCGGAGGAGGCCTAACCGGTGAGATCTAATAGGTCGTGTGGAGGTAATTGGCAGTAGGCGGTCTCTCAAGTATCCAGATCCACTACCATGGAGGGCTTTATGGGTGACTAATAGCACCTTGAAGTGTACCCGGAGATCGACAGGTAGCCAGTGCAGCTCGCGGAGGATAGGTGTTATGTGGGTGAAACGAGGTGCACCCACAATCGCTCGCGCGGCCGCATTCTGGACTAGCTGAAGTCGCCGAATACTCTTCAAGGGCAGCCCCATGTAGAGCACATTGCAGTATTCCAGCCTAGAGGTCACAAGGGCACGAGTGACTGTTGTGAGAGCCTCCCAGTTCAGGTAGGGTCGCAACTGGTGGACCAGGCGAACCTGGGCAAATGCCCCCCTGGTCACAGCTGACAAATGGTGTTCGAAAGTCAGCTGTGGGTCCAGGAGGACTCCCAAGTTGCAGACCCTGTCTGAGGGGCGTACTGTTTGACCCCCCAGCCTGAGAGATGGGATACTAGCCAAATTGGTGGGAGGGAAACACAACAGCCACTCGGTCTTATCTGGGTTGAGCACGAGTTTGTTAGCCCTCATCCAGTCACTAACAGCTTCAAGTCCCTGGTTCATCACGTCCACCGCTTCATTGAGTTGGCACGGGGCGGACAGATACAACTGAGTATCGTCCGCATACTGGTGGTATTTTATCCCGTGCCGCCGAATGATCTCGCCCAGCGGTTTCATGTAGATGTTGAAAAGTAGGGGGGACAGGACCGAACCCTGCGGCACCCCATATGTTAGGGGCCTAGCGGTCGATCTCTGCCCTCCAACTAACACCGACTGCGACCTGTCCGAGAGGTAAGAGGAGAACCACCGCAAAACAGTGCCTCCCACCCCCACCTCCCGCAGTCGTCGCAGAAGGATACCATGGTCAATGGTATCAAAAGCCACTGAGAGGTCAAGGAGAACCAGGATGGAGGCGTAGCCTCTATCCCTGGATCTCCAGAGGTCATCGGTCAATGCGACCAAAGCGGTTTCTGTGCTGTAGCCAGGCCTGAAGCCAGACTGGAATGGGTCAAGATAGCTAGCTTCCTCCAAGGACCGCTGGAGCTGAAAGGCCACCACCTTCTCAACAACCTTCCCCACAAAGGGGAGGTTGGAGACTGGACGATAATTGTTAAGAACGGCTGGATCCAAAGATGGTTTCTTCAGGAGGGGTCTCACCACCGCCGCTTTAAGTGCGGGGGGAAAGACCCCCTCCCGAAGGGAGGCAGTAACAACCGCCTGGATCCAGCCCCGTGTCACCTCCCTGCTGTTAGCCACCAGCCAGGAGGGGCACGGGTCCAGCACACATGTGGAGGCACTCACAGCTCTCATGGCCTTGTCCACATCCCCGGGGGCAACATCCTGAAACTCAACCCAGGGATGGTCTACCAGATTATCCCCTTGTGCCTCGGCTGGATCTGCTGGAGTGGAGTCCAACTCCGACCGAAACCGAGCAACTTTGTCCGCTAAGAACTTGACGTACTCCTCAGCCCTACCCTGTTGTTCCCCACCTCCCCATATCCTCCCCCACCCTCGAGTCTCTGGGCAGCCCCTTCCCCTGGGCAGGCCAAGGCTTCCCCCCTCCCTCCCACGCAAGAAACACGAGATAACTCTCCCCCCCCCAATGACACATTAACCACAGCCAGGTTTTTCATATTAAACTTGTGTTTTATTGAGGTTGATTAACAAATGGGTTGGATTAACAGGGCGAGAGGGAGGGGGGGGGGGCACAGCTCGACCTGTGAACAGCAGAGGAGAGTAAATATGAACCAAGGAGACAGTCTTGGGGAGGGGGGGGCACAGGAGAGTGCTAGTTGGTTTAAACCCCCCTCCTCGCTCCCCCCCCCACAAAAAATAATAATATCCCCTCCCCTGAAAAACAGCCTCTTGGGATGGCGAGTTACCCAGCACGAGGGGGGCTTGTAGAGTAGGGTTTTGGGGGGGGGGGGCGATGCTAACGCCCACAAACGAGGGAGGGGCTCGGAGGCAGTTACAAGCACGGGAGGGAAGGGGTGGGGGGCGAGGAAAGGAAATCAAACATGATTGACAGGGACCAGAGTATAACCCTACCCCCCCTATACTCCGCGGAGGGGCAGGTCCCCGTCATTCCCGGCCCAGGGGGGGTCTTCCTGCCCCAAGGTTGCAGACAAAAGGGGGCTCCAGCGAGGAGGAGGAGGAGGAAGAAGAGTAGGGTTTAAGCCAAGCTCGGCAACCAGAGCGGGGGACACCCCACCCCCCCAAAATTCGTAGATAACCTCCCAGCATGAAGTGACCCGAATCCAGCAGATATGGGGGGGGGACACCGAAATAAAAACCAAACAGCCCCCAGCCCACCCTCAATAGAAAACGGGACAGGATGGGGGGGGGGGAGTAGGGTGCCGCCGGGCGTCTTCCTAGCCTGGGGGGGGGCTTCAGGGGGGGGAGGAAGAAAGGGGGCAGCTTCTCGCACCCCCTCCCCAAATTCTCCGCAAGAGGAGGATGAAAACGCCGAGAGGGAGAGAGGGAGAGAAAAAGGGAGAGGACCGAAGAGTCCGTCTCTCGCAGGGTGGTTTGCTTCTCCCCCCCCTCCTTCCTTCCTTCTAGCAATTTTAAATATTCCCCCCTTTTTTTTTTCTCTTTTTAAGTGCAAATTTTTCTCAACTTCTCTTTGCCAGGAGGAAAAAAAAGGAAAAAGTTGTAGTGTGACCAGCGCCCGAGAGGAGGAGGAGGAAGAGGAGGAAGGGGGGGGGGAGAGAAAGCAGGGCAGAGGGAGGGAGTCAAAAATAATAATTATGATGATGATGATGATTACATCAGCATCCAGGCTCTTGTGGGGGGAGATTTATTCTTATTTTCTTGCTTTGGGTGGTGTCATTTTTTTTTGCTCTTAAAAAAAAAAAGACCACAAAATAAAATTTAAAAAGCTTGGTTTTTCTTTCGCTTTTAATTCCAAAGGGAGGATCCGAAGAGGGAGGGAGAGGGGGGGGCTGTTTTGTTTCAAAGGAAGGGAAAGAGAAGAAAAAGAAAAAGGAGGAAGAAAAGAAAAGGGGGGGGGGTAGAGAAACCAAGATTTTTTTTGGGGGGGTGGGGGTGGTTTGGAGCCCAATCTTGAGAGTCTGCCGGTTGCGATTCCCCTCTGCTTCATGACAGCTTTTCTGGCGGCTGCGGCTGTTGCCTGCAGGGGAGGAGAGAAAGAGGGGGGGGGTTAAAAAGGCCCCCCAAGGAACGGGGAAAAAAAGGGGGGACTCCAAAGGGCCACACACACACACCCCTTCTCCCATCCGGCTTTCCCCGTCCGTACCTGGACTCACCTGTGGTTCATTTATTTAGCCATGGCTTTGATGGCGACAGCGGCTTCCTCGGTCATTGCAGACAGAACGGTGATCTGGGAGAGGGGGGGGAATTCAGAAATATGAGTAAAGAAATCTAGAAATAGAAGCAAAGACATTCAGAAATAGAAAGAAATCCAGAAATATAAGTAAAGAAATCCGGAAATATGAGTTTAAAAATCCAGAAATAGAAAGAAATCCAGAAATAGAAGAAATCCAGAAATATGAGTAAAGAAATCCAGAAATAGAAAGAAATCCAGAAATAGAAGTAAAGAAATCCAGAAATAGAAGTAAAGAAATCCAGAAATAGAAGTCCAGGAATATAAATAAAGAAATCCAGAAATATAAGTAAAGAACTTTAGAAATATGAGTTAAAAAATTCAGAAATAGAAAGAAATTCAGAAATAGAAGTAAAGACATTCAGAAATAGAAGACATCCAGAAATATGAGTTTAAAAATCCAGAAATAAAAGAAATCCAGAAATAGAAAGAAGTCCAGGAATATAAATAAAGAAATCCAGAAATAGAAGTAAAGACATTCAGAAATAGAAGAAATCCAGAAATATAACTAAAGAAATCCAGAAATATTAGTTTAAAAATCCAGAAATATAAGTAAAGAAATCCAGAAATAGAAGAAATCCAGAAATATAAGTAAAGAAATCCAGGAATAGAAGAAATCCAGAAATATAAGTAAAGAACTTTAGAAATATGAGTTTAAAAATCCAGAAATAGAAAAAAAAATCCAGAAATAGAAGTAGACATTAAGAAATCCAGAAATATGAGTAAAGAAATCCAAAAATACAAGTAAAGAAATTCGGAAATATAAGTAAAGAAATCCAGAAATATGAGTTAAAAAATTCAGAAATAGAAAGAAATCCAGAAATAGAAGTAAAGACATTCAGAAATAGAAGAAATTCAGAAATATGAGCAAAGACATTCGGAAATAGAAGTAAAGAAATTCAATATATTATGCTGCACATAATTATCGTAGACAGAATTACATTCGCCCAAAACTGGAAACAAAACAAAAATCCCCTGAAACGCAGAGATCATAAAAAAGATGCCAGAAGGCGCGGAAATGGATAAATGAACGATGGAACTACGAGAGAGAGAGAGAGAGAGAGGAAACAGATATTATAAGACATGGAATAGATGGTATGATTGGCTAGAAAAGAGATGTAAAATTAATGCCAACGTAGAAAATATAATAAAAGGAGATGGTATCTATTCAGAGAGAAACAGGTGTAAATGTTGTATATATCATATCAATTGAGTAACGATGAAATAAGGAGGTCTGTGTGTAAAACAATAGAATGGAAATTTCAAAATTAGAAGAAGAAAAATACCGATCACGGAAAGCTGTAAAAGTCTAACTGAGATTTTAATGTTTTAAAAATGTTGAATAAAAATTATTAATTAAAAAGAAAAAGTCTCTTCGACTCAATTTCTCAGCCGTGGCCCCGGGAAGGTGATGAGTGGACTACAACTCCCAGAATCCCCTGCATGCATGCATGCCGCCATCTTCCCTCCCCGGGGAGGATGGCTGGGGAATTCTGGGAGTTGAAGTCCACCCACCTTCCCGCTGCCAAGGTGGAAAAAACAACTTCACTCAATTGCATTTTCCCCCCCATCTCTGGTTTTTCCCTCCTCTCCCCCCACTTTGCACAGGTAGTCCTCAACTTACGACCCACCACTGAGCACAAACTTTTGGCGTGTCAAATGGTCGCAAAAGAGATCACGTGAAACACCCACCCACCCCTGGGACGCTGCAACGGCCGTAAATGTGAACCAGCTGCCAAGCGTCCAAACTTTGATCACAGGGCCATATGGGGCATGCTGCAATGGTCATTAAGTGTGAAAAACAGCCCTAAGTCATCATTTCCAGGGTGGCTGAAAACTTGGGTCACTAAAACGAACCGTTTACTTATGTACATATATAAAATATACACACACACACACACAAACTTTCATTCCGATGCGCAACACTCCGCTGAGCAGTGTTTCTCAACCGTGGCAACTTGAAGATGTCCGGACGTCAACTCCCAGAATCCCCCAGCCAGCATTCGCTGGCTGGGGAATTCTGGGAGTTGACGTCCGGGCATCTTCGAGTTGCCACGGTTGAGAAACACTGTCCTAACCACTGCTGGGGAATTCTGGGAGTTGACGTCCGGACATCTTCGAGTTGCCACGGTTGAGAAACACTGAGCTAAAGCATTGGGGGACGGTGGGTTCGCATCCGTGCGGCCGACCCCGTCACAGCGTACGGGTTGCGACCAGACCCGGAACTCACCCCTGGAGAGATCGCAGAGGAAGGGATTACAAGAGAGTAAGCAGCAAGTTGGAAGTCTAGCCAAGCTGGCGGAGGAATTCTGGGAGTTGAAGTCCAGCCGTCGCAAAGCGGCCACAGCTGGAGACACACACACCCAACCCCGCCCCCCCGGGAGAAGGCGGCCACCCCCCTCTCACCAGTATTTCTTCTCCACTGTCGTATTTCTGTTCGATCTCCTTGCCCAGGTCTCCCTCAGGGAGACGCAAGTCCTCCCGGACATCCCCGCTGTCCTGGAGCAGAGAAAGGTAGCCATCTTGGATGCCAATAAGCTGCAAGAGGAAGAAGAGGAAGAGGAGGGTGAGCACCGTGTGGCCTGGGCCAGGAGACGCTGCTTCTCTCGTGGGGGAAATCCCCGGCAGGATTCGAACCAGTCACACTTGTCAGCCGGGGGGGAAGGTGGTGTGCGAGATCCCATGGTTACCTAAAACAACTTTTCTTTCTTTTTCTTTCTTTCTCTCTCTCTTTCTTTCTCTTTCTTTCTTTCTTTCTTTCTCTCTCTCTGTCTCTCTTTCTCTCTTTCTCTCTCTCTCTTTCTCTCTTTCTTTCTCTCTCTCTCTTTCTTTCTCTCTCTTTCTCTCTCTCTCTCTTTTTCTCTCTATCTGTCTCTCTTTCTTTCTCTTTCTTTCTCTCTCTCTTTCTTTCTCTTTCTTTCTTTCTCTCTCTCTGTCTCTCTTTCTCTCTCTCTCTCTTTCTCTCTATCTGTCTCTTTCTTTCTCTCTCTTTCTGTCTCTCTTTCTCTCTTTCTTTCTCTCTATGTCTCTCTTTCTCTCTCTCTCTCTTTCTTTCTCTCTTTCTTTCTTTCTTTCTCTCTCTCTCTCTTTCTTTCTTTTTCTTTCTTTCTCTCTCTCTCTTTCTTTTTCTTTCTTTCTCTCTCTCTTTCTTTTTCTTTCTCTCTCTCTCTCTTTCTTTCTCTCTCTCTCTCTCTCTCTCTTAGAAATAGTTTTTATTAAACATTTTAACCTTTAAAAACGGGGGGGGGGGGGTGTTTAAACCCAACAAATACAGAAAAAAACAAGACCAAGGTAACAATATAGAAAATAGTCTTTCCAGCCTTCCGTATCGTCCTGCGAGTTTAGCCTTTTTTGCAGCTCTCGATTCTACATTGCTTTCCTATCGGTTTTAACTTCTGCAATAAGTGTTAATAAGAGTTGTAACTAACAATTGTATATAAAACACCCTTTTCTCAACTTTTGGCAACTTGAAAGGCTGGTGGACTTCAACTCCCAGAATTCCCCAGTCAGCGTGATCAGTTTCCCACAGGGTGGATTTTTAAAAAAAATTAGTAATTGTTTTTTTTTTTAATGTAAAGGATTTTTTTAAAAATTTAAATCGATTTCTTTTTATTTAAATCGGATTTCTTTTTATTTAAATCAATTTCTTTTTATTCAAATCGGATTTCTTTTTATTCAAATCAATTTCTTTTTATTTAAATCGGATTTCTTTTTATTCAAATCGATTTCTTTTTATTCAAATCGATTTCTTTTTATTTAAATCAATTTCTTTTTATTCAAATCGATTTCTTTTTATTCAAATCGATTTCTTTTTATTCAAATTGGATTTCTTTTTATTTAAATCAATTTCTTTTTATTTAAATTGGATTTCTTTTTATTCAAATTGGATTTCTTTTTATTCAAATCAATTTCTTTTTATTCAAATCAATTTCTTTTTATTCAAATCAATTTCTTTTTATTCAAATCAATTTCTTTTTATTCAAATCAATTTCTTTTTATTTAAATCAATTTCTTTTTATTTAAATCGGATTCCTTTTTATTTAAATCGGATTTCTTTTTATTTAAATCGGATTTCTTTTTATTTAAATCGGATTTCTTTTTATTTAAATTGGATTTTTTTTAAAAAAAATTACATGTATTTTAATCAAATGCTTTTGGAATAAAAAAAAATCTATCTCAAGCGTTTTCTATTTAAGATATATTCAACATGTAGTTTATTCAGCATGAAGTGGAGCTTAGTGATATAGCACGAGGCGGCTGTATATCCTGCAATATTGGGACTGTCAGTGAGCCAAGAGCAAGTTGCTCTTTCAAAATTATAATTTAAAAAATCGAGTTGATTTAAATCAAGCCTTTTGACTAGTGATTTCAATCATGATCTCAATCGTGATCTCAATCGACTTGATCTAAATCAAATCCCATTTCCCTGTCACGCAATCTAGCCTATTTTAATGTTTGTTTAACCTACTTAATTCATCCTGAGTGGTGGGTTGTTTTCCCACTTTCCTGGAGTCAAGGAATATTACGTCGACCGCATTCCCACCGTCTATGAAGAAAGTTACTCAATCAAAAATAGGTAATGAAGGCGGTCTAGACATATTTTCGGGGACGTGGCGGCTCAGTGTTCGAATCCCTAGCGCCGCGTAACGGAGGGAGCTCCCGTCACTTGTCCCACCTTCTGCCAAGCTAGCTGTTCGAAAGCCCGTAAAAAACGCAAGTAAAAAATAGGAGCCACCTTTGGTGGGAAGGGAACAGCATTGGTGTTGAGTCACGCCGGCCACATGACCACGGAGACGTCTTCGGACAGCGCCGGCTCTTCGGCTTTGAAACAGAGATGAGCAGCGCCCCCTAGAGTAGGGAACGACTAGCACAGGTGTGCGAGGGGAACCTTTACCTAATTTAACCTATTTAATTCATCCTGGGTTGCTGGGTTTTTTTCACCCGTTTTGCTGGAGTCAAAGGTATATTACGTCGAGCGCATTCCCACCGTCTATGAAGAAAGTTACACCCCATCGAAAATAGGTAACAAGGACACATTTCTTCTCCCACGAGGCCGAATATGGGCCAACCTTTGCTGGCTGTGGGATTCTGGGAGTTCTGCTTTAAAACTTGCCAAGGTTGGTGATGTAAGAATCTACCTGGCTCTCATCATCACCAGGCAGGGCTGGGAGGGGCCCTTCTCTGCTGTTCACACCTGGGCCACTGCGACACTGCCCTGCAAGGCCCCCAGCTGCCCCCCACCCCCTGGCCAGGTTCCAAAGTGGCCAAGAAAACCCGGGTCTGGGCTGGAGGAAGCAAAGCAATTAGACTTATATACCGCTTCATAGGGCTTTCAGCCCTCTCTAAGCGGTTTACAGAGTCAGCATATCGCCCCCAACAACCATCCGGGTCCTCATTTTACCTACCTCGGAAGGATGGAAGGGTTCAAATCCCTGAGCCTGGTGGGATTTGAACCGCTGAACTGCAGAACTGCAGTCAGCTGAAGTAGCCTGCAGTGCTGCATTTAACCACTGCGCCACCTCGGCTCCAGACGGGACCCTCCCTAGTCCTCATGGAGGTAAAGGGAGGGAGGGAGGCTCTTTCAGACGTGCCCAATTTTTTATTTTTATTTTTAAACAAACATAAAACATAAGCGCGCAAATATAAAAACCCTTCTCCAATTAGTGTGTCGATTGGTTACAAATCTTTTGGGCTTCCCCACAACAGGCTTCACTTGCAATGTACATAAAATCTCATATCATCAAATATATATGTACATAATTATTATAATTATAGAGCCAAGGTGGTGCACTGGTTAAATGCAGCACTGCAGGCTACTTCAGCTGACTGCAGTTCTGCAGTTCGGCAGTTCAAATCTCACCAGGCTCAGGGTTGACTCAGCTTTCCATCCTTCCGAGGTGGGTAAAATGAGGACCCGGATTGTTGGGGGCAATATGCTGACTCTGTAAACCGCTTAGAGAGGGCTGAAAGCCCTATGAAGCGGTATATAAGTCTTAACTGCTATTGCTATTATTAAAACATCCATTTGACCATAACTGATTATTACGTACCTTTTTATGTAAAGTATTCTAAGTTTAAAAGAAAATGTATATTATGGCATTTGCCAAAATTTTGCTGCAGTAAGGTGGGATTAGCGAGGGCAGGTTCGGCTTCTTAGCCTGGCCTACCCCGCAGGGTCGTCAGCCTCCTCTGCACTCTGGGGTTGCAGAAAGCGTGCAGAGGAGAGCAACCGATGGGATTAGGGGGCTGGAGGCTGAAGCGTAGGGGTGTAGGAATTGGGGGAGGAGGTCTGGTTTCACGAAGAGAAGGATTAGGGGAGGGACGGGGGAGCATGATAGGGGTCTTCCAGCATTTGAGGGGCTGCCCCAAAGAAGAGGGGGGTCCAACTCTTCTCCAAAGGACCAGAAGGCAGGAGGAGAAGCAACGGGTGGAAACTAATGGGAGGAGAGAAGCCACCTGGAATTAAGGAGGAATTCCCTGACAGGGAAGATGATGAGCCAGTGGAACTGCCTGCCACCAGGAGTTGTGGGTGCTTTCACCCCTGGAGGTTTTCAAGAAGAGACTGGAGAGCCATTTCTCGGATAGTTCTCCCGCTTGAGAAGGGGGTTGGACTAGAGGACCTCCAAGGTCCCTTCCAACGCTGTTATTCTGACCAACTGCCCACCTTCAGAGGGGACTGAAGACGTCGTAAGCAGCTCTCCAACTTGGGGAGAAGAAGCGCACCCCACAAGGAAGGGCAGCGTCGCCTCAAACCCACAACTATGGTACAACAATGAAGGCAACTTAGCCGTTCTACCACACAGCCCAGAGACGGGCTTCGTGAAACGGGCGGCTTTATACATTGGATAACCAAACCGGCTGACCGCGTGCCGGCCGCGAGCCCCGGGGCGCCTACCTGGAAGTCATTTCTCTTGATGTTGGGCACGTCCATGTTGTGAGTGGAGGGGCAGATATCTTCATATTTTTCCCAGTGAAGATGTCTATGCCGACGAGATGCACCTAGGAGGGGGGGCAGAGGGAGAGAACGGCTTTAGTATGGGAGGAGGGGGGGGAGGAGGAGGAGAGGAGGAGGAGGAGGAGGAGGAGGAGGAGGAGGAGGAGGAGGAGGGAGGACAGTTCCTTGGTGCTCTCTGAGCTTGGTGGTTTTTCTTGTAGATGTGGGATGGTAGGAGTGTGAGTTTTTTCCCCCGTAGATTAGAGTATTGTTTTCTTTTTCTTTGTCTGGTGGTCAATCCACGCTTATCTGGGGTTCTCTTTTTATGGGCTCCCTGGTGCTCTCTGTGCTGGGTGATTTAACGTCATTAGTTCTAGAAGGGAGTGGGGTTTGTGGAGAAGAGGGAGGAGAGGAGAGGAGGAGGAGGAGGAGGAGGAGGAGGAGGAGGAGGAGGAGGAGGACAGTTCCTTGGTGCTCTCTGAACTTGGTGGTATTTCTTGTAGATGTTGGGATGGTAGGAGTGTGAGTTTTTTTCCCGTAGATTATAGAGTATTGTTTTCTTTTTCTTTGTCTGGTGTTAATCCACGTTTATCTGGGGTTCTCTTTTTATGGGCTCCCTGGTGCTCTCTGTGCTTGCAGACATTCCATGACCCCAATTAGATAACATCATCAGTGCTGGGAGGGGGGTTGGCAGAGAGGAGGAGGAAGAGGAAGGAAGAAAAATGATAACAACAACAACACTTGAGTATCTCTGAACTTGGTGGCTTTTGGGGGAGACGTTTCACGACCCAACAAGGGAACATCGTCAGCGCTACAAGAGGAGGAAGAGGAATACTTCGTTGTCCTTGGTACTCTCTGAACTTTTTTGCAGACGTTTCACGACCCAACAAGGGAACATCATCCATGCAGGGAGGAGGAGGAGGAAACAGCCCTGCCTGGCAAAACAGCTTTTAAAAAAAATTGTTTTCAGAAGTTTTCAGCATTTTCGTTGTCTTTATTTGTTGAACTGTTAAAGTTACCCGGCCTCATTGAGCTGGGCAGCTATAGAAATTGAATAAATAAATGAATGAATTGTAATTATAAAATAAATAAAAACCTTGATATCAAAAAAAGAAACCCCTCCCAAGGAAGCCGGGAATTATGGGGTGGAAGAATTTCAGCCCGTGGATCAGACGCCTGAATTATGTACTTATATTAGCCCGATAAACTGGAAATGACTTTTTGGCTCCTAAACAACCCACAGGGAGGAAAGTTCGAGAAAAGAAGTTAATTGCGCTGAAAATGTTGGAAGCAAATGGATATTTTAATGGCTGGATGGGAAGCTGGAACTTTTGAGGCTCCAGGTGAATGTTAAAACAAAAAATGGGAGATTTCAATTGTTTAAATTTTAACTTAATTCTGTCATTTAACTTTTAAAGCGCAAGAGGGAATATCTGGGCTGGAATCAAAGTAATTTTTGTTATGTATGATGATGAGGAGCTCTTAAAAACAAAATTCTGGCTTGGTTTTTAGACAGGGAGTCCTCGATTTACGACCCCAATTGAGGCCAGAATTAATGCCACTCAGTGAGAAATTTGCTCACCGATTTTGCGGCGTTCCTGGCTGTGTTTGTTAAGCGAGTCCTTGCAGTTGCTAAATTAATAGCACGGTCGTTAAATGGATATGGCTTTCCCCATTGACTTAGCTCATCAGGCGGTCGCAAAAGGGGACCACACTGTGACTAGCGTGTTCGTTCTGGTCGGTTTACCTTCTGAAGCTCGCTCCGTGTGGCCTTGCCAAGCTAATTGCCAATTGGTTCTTTGGCTGCGTTTCAAAGGAGAGAAAGGTGGGCGCTCATCAGCCTTATCCCGAAAGACTTTGGCAAACTTCGGTGGGACTCTTTGCAAACTATTTGGGACTCACTAAAATAAAGAGAGGGTTGTGGGGACTAAGTGTGGGCTTTGTACTGTATCGGGAAGCCTAGGTAAGAACAAAACGGTCCTAAGAGACTTTTGCCAGTGCAGTTGTCACTTAGATCAGTCGCTGAACGAACCGTTATACGTTGAGGATGTATAGAGAGATCTCTAGCACTGAAGGGGGCTGGACATCCTTGGATGCCGTGGGGTTAAGAAATTAAAATTTGACTTCAGGTCTCCAGAGAACATTTTTTTGTTGGAATAATCCTTACAAGTGTCCTAAATTTATAACCGTTCATTTAGTGACCGTCTGAAGCAACCACGGCACGGACAAGAGCGACTTATGACTGTTTTTCACCCTTACGACCGTTGTAGAACCCCCTGGAAGTCACAAGGAACCCCCGCCCCATTGGTTGTTAAGAGGATAACAGGTAGTTCTCAGCTGCCATTCAGCCCAATCTTCCTGATGCATTAGGCCTCGTTTTACAACCTTCCTGCCGTGGTGGTGAAGCGAATCCTCCCAGTTACTCAATGAGTCACGTGGTTGTTAACTGTGGGAGACTGTGGTCGTAAGTGTGAAAAAGCGGTCGTACGTCACTCTTTCCCCCTGTAACTTGGAGCGAACGGTCCTTAAGGGCTACCGTCATGGATGGCCCAGGCCAGGAGGACCAAGGAGGGAGGGGGAGGGGAGCGGTCGCAGTCTGGATGGCACATTTGGGACCCAGGGCCGAATTGTTGGGGGTCTCGGGCGCTCCCTCCGAGTTTGGGGGTCTCCTTGCTGACGCTTCACCCCCACCTCCCGTTCCAGCACTGATTGTGTTGTCTAGTTGGGTCATGAGATGTCTACAAGAAATGGGTTCGAGAGCCCCAATCCTCCTCCTCCTCCTCCTCCTCTCTGCAAACTCCACTCTAGCATGGATGAGGTTCCCTAGTTGGGTCATGAAACGTCTGCAGAAAATGTTCAGAGAGCACCAAGGACACCACAGCCCTCCTCCTCCTCCTCCCACAAACCGAATACCCCTTTCTAGCATTGATATTATTCCCTAGATGGGTCGTGAAACGTCAAGAAAACCACCAGCTCAGAGAGCACCGAGGACTCCACAGTCCTCCTCCTCCTCCCTTCTGGCAGTGATGGTATTCCCTAGTTGGGTTATGAGACGTCTGCGTTCAACCACCAACCTCAGAGACCCCCCAAGGACCCCATTGTCCTCCCCCCCTTCTCCTCCTCTTCCTCCTCCTCTCCCCAAATGTTTGCAAAGAGGTCAGAGAGCACCAAGGAACCCACAGCCTCCCTCCTCCTCCTCCTCCCTTCCTCTCTGCAAACCTTCCCTTCTAGCCCTGATGACGTTCCCTAGTTGGGTCCTAAGACGCCTGCATTCAACCCCCAACCTCAGAGGGCACCAAGGACCCCACAGTCCTTCCTCCGCTCCCCCTCCCCACCCCCAAGCACTGAGGACGTTCCCTAGTAGGGCCACGAAACATCTGCGAGGGAAAACTACGGTTAGAGACAGCAAACTGTCCCAGAATTCTGGTCCTCGTCCTCCATCAGGCCAGCTGCACAATCACAATCTCACACACAACAGCAGCAACAAGGGGGAAACACCGCCCGAGGCCTGCCGGGCACACACAAACCCCTGCACCCCTGGGAGTTTCCCCAAGATATCCTTCCCTCCCTCCCCCCCCCTTCCGCTCCCACCGTGGGCGACCGACACCCCCCCCGGACGCCGCCACGCCCGGCCCTTACTTTGGCGTGCCCGTGCTTGCCCGTCTTGGAAGTGGACATCTCCACAATCTTGCAGGGACGTCCCTTGAGCACTACGAAGCCGTTCTTCCGGAGGGCGGAGCACTGCATGGGGAAGGTGGCGGAGGCGCCCGCATCGCCGGTCTCGAAGTCCAGGTCATCAGCCATGGTGGAACAGATGTTGTGGAAACCGCTGGGGGAAGGAGGAGGAGGAGGAGGAAGAAGGGGGAGAGGAAGATCAGGAGGGGAGAATGCGGCGAGCGCGCACCTTCTTCCCCTCGAGGCGGTTGGCACATCGCAAGGACAAGCCCTCTCTCCCAAAGCCGCAAATGTCCTCACCGGAATCCCCCCCCTACCCCCGGTTCGATTCTAGAGTGGACCGGAAGTCCAGTTCCCCCACCATAGAGTCCCCCCTCCTAGCCCGGCGTCCTTTTTCCTCTCCCTCTCCGAACCGACGGCCCTACCCACTGTAGAGCCGACCGGGGACAGGGAGCCACAGCAGAGGGAGAAAAGAGCCACATGCGTCTCCGGAGCCGCAGGTTACCTAGCAGGGACTCCTTCTTGAGCATGGGGTTGGGCTAGATGGCCTCCAAGGTCCCTTCCAACTCTGCTATTCTGTAGTCAAACAGGATGTTATGACACACACACACACACACGCACCCGGGCTAAACTCTAACGGCTGAGGGAATGGCGTGCGTCTAAGAGAAGGACCGGAGAAAGAGGGGGGGGACACGATAATTACTGCCACCAAGAGGAGGGGGTCAACTTAATTACCGAAAGCACCAGAAGGCAGAACGGACGGCAAGCGAAGCAAGAAACCGATCAAGGAGAGAAGCAACTTGGGATGAAGGAGAGACTTCTCACAAGTCAGGACAATTAGCCAGTGGGACTTCCTGCCACCAGAAGTTGTGGGTGCTCCATCACTGGAGGCTTTTAAGGAGACTCTGGATAACCATTTGCATGGAATGGTTGAGGGTTGCCTGCCTGAGCAGGGGGGCTTGGCTAGAAGACCTCTAAGGTCCCTTCCGGCTCTCGATGTATGATTCTATTGCAATGGCTTCCCTCTTGAAGTTCCCAATCAATGGAAACCTTCACGAAAAGACTAGAGAGATTCGCTTGTCCAGAGAGGTATAAGGGTCTCCTGCCTTCGCCTGGGGTGGACTAGAGGACCTCAAAGTTCCTTCCAATCCTATTACTCTTATCTTCTACACCCATCTTTTAAAAATGCTTCAGGGCCACCAAAATATCTTGTGAATTCTCCAAATTTAGGCACTTCCCCCCCTAAAAAACTCCACCTTTTACTAAACCGTAATGTATCAGAGTCAACCTGATTCCTGGTTCAGCCATGTTTGAATCCAAAGCGTACAAGTTCACACAATCTTCTGAGACAAGGGTTTCCAACCTTGGCCATTTTTAAGACCTGTGGACTTCCACCCCCAGAATTGCTGGCAGGGGAATTCTGGGAGCTGAAGTCCACCAGTCTTAAAAGTGGCCAGGGCTGGGGAATTCTGGGAATCGAAGTCTTAAAAGTAGCCAGGGAATTCTGGGAATCGAAGTCTTAAAAGTGGCCAGGGAATTCTGGGAATCGAAGTCTTAAAAATGGCCACAGCTGGGGAATTCTGGGAATCAAAGTCTTAAAAGTGGCCACGGCTGGGGAATTCTGGGAATCAAAGTCTTAAAAGTGGCCAGGGCTGGGGAATTCTGGGAATCGAAGTCTTAAAAGTAGACACGGAATTCTGGGAATCAAAGTCTTAAAAGTAGACACGGAATTCTGGGAGTTGAAGTCTTAAAAGTGGCCACGGCTGGGGAATTCTGGGAATCAAACTCTTAAAAGTAGCCAGGGCTGGGGAATTCTGGGAATCGAAGTCTTAAAAGTGGTCACGGCTGGGGAATTCTGGGAGTTGAAGTCTTAAAAAGTGGTCACAGCTGGGGAATTCTGGGAATCAAAGTCTTAAAAGTAGCCAGAGCTGGGGAATTCTGGGAATCGAAGTCTTAAAAGTAACCAGGGCTGGGGAATTCTGGGAATCGAAGTCTTAAAAGTAGCCAGAGCTGGGGAATTCTGGGAATCGAAGTCTTAAAAGTAACCAGGGCTGGGGAATTCTGGGAATCGAAGTCTTAAAAGTGGCCAGGGCTGGGGAATTCTGGGAATCGAAGTCTTAAAAGTAGCCAGGGCTGGGGAATTCTGGGAATCGAACTCTTAAAAGTAGCCAGGGCTGGGGAATTCTGGGAATCAAACTCTTAAAAGTAGCCAGGGCTGGGGAATTCTGGGAATCAAACTCTTAAAAGTAGCCAGGGCTGGGGAATTCTGGGAATCAAACTCTTAAAAGTAACCAGGGCTGGGGAATTCTGGGAATCAAAGTCTTAAAAGTGGTCACGGCTGGGGAATTCTGGGAATCAAACTCTTAAAAGTAGCCAGAGCTGGGGAATTCTGGGAATCGAAGTCTTAAAAGTGGTCACAGCTGGGGAATTCTGGGAATCAAACTCTTAAAAGTAGCCAGGGCTGGGGAATTCTGGGAATCGAAGTCTTAAAAGTGGCAGAGCTGGGGAATTCTGGGAATCGAAGTCTTAAAAGTAACCAGGGCTGGGGAATTCTGGGAATCGAAGTCTTAAAAGTAGCCAGAGCTGGGGAATTCTGGGAATCGAAGTCTTAAAAGTAACCAGGGCTGGGGAATTCTGGGAATCAAACTCTTAAAAGTAGCCAGGGCTGGGGAATTCTGGGAATCAAACTCTTAAAAGTAGCCAGGGCTGGGGAATTCTGGGAATCAAACTCTTAAAAGTAACCAGGGCTGGGGAATTCTGGGAATCAAAGTCTTAAAAGTGGTCACGGCTGGGGAATTCTGGGAATCAAACTCTTAAAAGTAGCCAGAGCTGGGGAATTCTGGGAATCGAAGTCTTAAAAGTGGTCACAGCTGGGGAATTCTGGGAATCAAACTCTTAAAAGTAGCCAGGGCTGGGGAATTCTGGGAATCGAACTCTTAAAAGTGGCCAGGGCTGGGGAATTCTGGGAATCGAAGTCTTAAAAGTGGCCAGGGCTGGGGAATTCTGGGAATCGAACTCTTAAAAGTAACCAGGGCTGGGGAATTCTGGGAATCGAAGTCTTAAAAGTGGCCAGGGCTGGGGAATTCTGGGAATCGAACTCTTAAAAGTAGCCAGGGAATTCTGGGAATCGAAGTCTTAAAAGTAACCAGGGCTGGGGAATTCTGGGAATCAAACTCTTAAAAGTAGCCAGGGCTGGGGAATTCTGGGAATCGAAGTCTTAAAAGTAGACACGGAATTCTGGGAATCAAAGTCTTAAAAGTAGACACGGAATTCTGGGAGTTGAAGTCTTAAAAGTGGCCAGGCCTGGGGAATTCTGGGAATCAAACTCTTAAAAGTGGCCAGGGCTGGGGAATTCTGGGAATCGAAGTCTTAAAAGTGGTCACGGCTGGGGAATTCTGGGAGTTGAAGTCCACAGGGCTTAAAGTGGCTAAGTTGGACATCTCTGGGTGGAAGGAGATCCTGCCCGCTCAGCTGGTGCTGAGCCAGATGCTGGGCTCTTTGGGGTAAGGGGCCTTCAGCCGACACCCCCCACCCAGCATGCTTTAGAATGGGAACGGGGGGGGGGGCAGAGACAAAAAGTGGTTCAATGTGAGTCTTAGCACTGCCTGTCATTTTTTTTCTCCCGTCCAAAGGAAGCTGTCAAGACAACAGCTAAATCCACTTGGCAGCTTTTTAGTGGGACCAAACCTGAAAACTCTCTTCCCCATGAAACTTTCGTTTTTCCAGCACGACTGATAATTTACAGGATCTCCCAGTGGTTCCCCCTCCAGGCCGTCTCCTCATTACCATTGCATACTTTTTTAAAAAAAGAACCTACTAAAAGAACCATACCAGTAATCCTCAAGTTATGACAATGGAGCCCCCCACTTGTAAGACTTGTAGACTAACCAATTTCATTGCATACATGATGTACAACGACAATAAAGGGTGGACTATACCCATTTATGCTGCTAAGTGAGACATTTGTTGAGTTTTGCCCTGCTTTACGACCTCCCTTCCAATTTTTATACGTACATAGACACATCTATACAGGTGACCCTCCACTTAACGAGCACAACTGAGCCCAACGTTTCTGCTAAGTGAAACATTCGTTAGGTTTTACCCCCATTTTACGACCTTCCTCGCCACCGTCGTTAAGTGAACCACCGCTGTTAAGTTACTCCCACGGTCGCAAAGGGAATCTGGCTTCCCCATGGACTCGGCTGCTCGGAAAGTCACAAAAGGGGGTCACGTGGCAACCCCCTCCAGGAAACCGCGACCGTCATAACTATGAGTCAGTCGCGTCTGGATTTTGATCTCGTGACCACGGGGATGCCGCAACGGTCGTAAGTGTGAAAAGTGGTCGTACGTCAAGGCTTTTTCCCGGTGAATGGTCACTTTAGGAACTGTTGTAAGTCGAGGAGGGCTTTGAGCCAACTACGCTCTGGGTGAAGGAGCATTTATTTCTCCGGCCTCCGAGCCTCTCCGTTCCCTTAGCCAGGAGCCTGCCAAAGTTTGCTTTCCATGCCACGCCAGGAGCCCAAGATTTAGCCAGGATCAAGCCAGATTACTTGGACCACACCTTCGGCTGCAGGGTCACCCCCCCCTCCCTGCTCTATTTCGGGATCTCCTGCTCCACGGTGGAAGCGGAGAAGGCCTGCAAGCTTTCAGGCAGCGGATTCTAGACCGAAATCCAACCAGTCTTCCAACCCACAAGGTGCAATTTCAAACTCTGGGCTCGTCCCCCCTTCTGCTTTTGGGGGAATCAACCAGCCAGGATTTGAAAAAGAAAAAGCTCATTCTATGGTGTGCGTTTTTTTCCTTTTTAAAGAAACTTCTAACTTTGGTTTTGCAAAGACGGGAGGCTTCACGCCCCAAAGGATCCCACTTCACAAAAGGGAAAAAAATTCATCTTGCCCAACATGCAGATCAGGGAATTTGCCTCGTGGAGCAAACCAACTTTCCCTAAGGGCTCGGAAGGTCTACGAGGAAACCCCCTCCCACTCAGTACCCCAACCCACTCGTCCCAAATAAAAAGCAGGCCTTCTGGAAAAGGCATTTAAACCCCGACCCACTCTCCCTCCGAGGCGAGGAGGAGGAGGAGGAGATGCGCTCGGCCTCCTCCGGGGAGGAGGAGGAGGAGAGGGGCTGGAGGAGGGACAAAGGAAGGGCAAGCAGGGGGGGCTTCAATGGAAGCCCAGCCTTCCCCGGCTTAGATGGGAGCTGGAAAAACCCGATTCCCTTCCTTGGGGCAGACGCTCGGAGTCTCAGCCTGGAGCTAAGACAAAGCCCAAGACGGACGGCGGCGTGAGGTGGCTGCAGACACAGCTGCTGGCTCCTTCTTCCACGCATCTGTCCCCCCCCCCACCTGCCATGCCAAGGAGCCCATTAGCCCGCCCACTCACCCATCCACCGCCAGAGACCCACCGGAGTCTCCTCTCCCGCTGCCAACCTGACGGGTCATCGACTAAGCGGTGCAGACTGACAGCGGCTCCTTAAAAGACCGTCAGCAGTGGTGGTGGTGGTGGCAGCCATCTCTCTCTCTCTCTCTTGCCAATCGGGTGGCCGGCCGGCTGCCACCGTCACCGCTACCACGTGCTTCTGATTTTGGGCAGCCCGAGGAGCAAAAGGGGAAGGGGGGAGGAGGAGGAGGAGGAGGAGGAGGCAGGAAGTTTGCACCCACTTTTGCTCAAAAGGGAGAGAGAGAGAGAGAGGGAAAGGCAGCCCCTCCGGTCCGCATGTCGGGAGGGAGCCTCCCCTCGGCTCCTGCCAACCCCAAGCATGATTCAGCTAAGCTGCCACTGCGGAGAGACAGGCTCCAGACCACGTGACCAGCTTGGGGGGGGTGGGTGGAAAAGGAGGAGGGAGGGAGAAGCCACTTTGAGGAGGAAGGGACCCCCCCCCCAGCTTTCGATCTTGACCCCAGCTCCTCCACCCCCAATTCTTGAAGGTGGCAAATGTCCCCCCCCCTCCTAAGAGTCCGGGTGTCTGAAGAGATTCTTCCCCCATGCTTAAAAGTCTGCTCCGAGTTTGAATCCAGCCGGAGGGCTGTGCTGCTCCCCCCCCCCACTCAAACGGCCTCCGGGGAGAGGGGAAAGCCACTAATTAACCATAATTAAGCCCCCACCCCACCAGCAAACTGGGCTGCAATGCAAGCAAAAGCCAAGCCGAAACACCCCCCCCCTCCTTTTCCAGCTTACTCAAACGCCCCCCCCACTCCCCTCACCTGATCCAGGTAGCAATTAGGTAAGTGGCATTAGGAAGGTGAACTTTTTGCCAAGGGTGCATGCTGAACAACCCCCCCCCCCAATCAAGGGAGGGGGAATCCCATAAGGGGGAGGGGGAGAGACAAGCATAGTTTTTCTACATTTAAAATCAGGGGGCCCATGTTGGCTGGCTGGGGAATTCTGGGAATTGAAGTCTGACAGGCTTCAAAATTGCCCAGCTTGATTAAAAGCCCCAAAGGGTTGCTGTCCATCATTGGGGGGGGGGTCCCAATCCAGCCCTTTTTCTTCTTCTTTTTCACCAGTCTTTCTTTTTTCCCCCCTTTCCCTGTTCAGCAAAGCCATTGCAAGATCTTTCTTTCTTTCTTTCTTTCTCTCTTTCTCTCTCTCTCTTTCTTTCTCTTTCTTTCTTTCTCTCTCTCTCTCTTTCTCTCTCTCTCTTTCTTTCTCTCTCTCTCTCTCTCTTTCTTTCTCTTTCTCTCTCTCTCTCTCTCTTTCTTTCTTTCTCTTTCTTTTCTCCTCTCCCCTCCCAGAGTCAAGTCCAGGGGTGGCTTGACTCCCCCAAATTGCCAATTTTTGTTAAAAAAAACCCCACCTTCCCAACTCTGCAATGCTCCCCACCATCAGCCTAAAAACAAACTTGTTGGGTCCTGCTGGGCTCCCCTCGCCCGCCCCCCCCACCACAAACCAGGAGGGAGGGGCCTGGTGGGCTTTCCCTTTAAAGGGCAACCACGTGCTTTCTCTCCCCCCCCCTTCCCCACCCCTCCAAAAAAAAAAAAGGCTTGAGGACACCCAACCAGCTGGACCAATTTGCCTATTTTGGGGGTTGCCCCCAAGCCACAACCAAACCACAAAGGGAGGGGGGAGGAAAGGTGGTTTAAAATGCCTGTGTGTGTGTGTGTCAAGGCAATATTTGGGTCTGGGGGAGGGAGAAGGGAGTAAACCCCAGGTCCTTCCTCGCCCCCCTGGGGTGGCTTTCTCCCCCCCCCCAATGACACCCGGAAATCTTGGAGAGGTGGGGTCGCCTCCAATCAGGGCTCCCCAAATTAAGGCACCCCCCCTAACGGGTTCAACCCAGGACAGTCTCCCTTTTAGGTGCCCCCCCTCCAGTTAGAGCTGGCCTCCCCCCACTCCCTCCTCCCAAAGACCCCCCCCACTCCGTCCAAGAAACCCCCCCTCCCCAAATTAAGGCACCCTCCCCCAAAGGGTTCAACCCAGGACAGTCTCCCTTTAGGTCCAGTTAGAGCTGGTCTCCCCCCACTCTCTCCTCCCAAAGACCCCCCCCCACTCCGTCCAAGGAACACCCCCCCCCCAAATTCAGGCACTTCCCGGGTCAGTTCAGGCCAGGCTCCAGTTAGACCAAAGCTGGGCCCCCTCCCCTCTTTCCCCCCCCTCCCCACAAGTAGAGACCCCCGACCCTTTTTACACCCCTCCCCTCCAGCCCCTCCTGCGGGACTCCAGGGCCCATCAGGCGCGGCCAGGCCCGCTCAGCCACCACACGTGGAGGGAACCCCCCCTCCCTCCCTCGCTCGCTCCCTCGCTGGGCCCCCGCCCCGTGACTCGGCCGAGGGGGCGGCCGGTCTTCCCTCCTGCCTGCTGGGTCTGAGGCGGCCGCCACGCGGTGAGGCCTCCGGGGGGCGGCGCGTGCCGGAGCTCGAGGCCGCCCCCCCTCCCCCCTCCACACCGGGCTTTCTTCCCCCCTCCCCCCTCCCCGAGACACCCCCCCCACCGCGGCTCCCCCCCCCCTCAGCGACTCACCCGCCCGCGAGCTCAACCGCCGCCGCCGCCGCTGCCTGCTGCAACCCAGCCCGCAGTGCGCACGCGCACTCGTCGCCACCTCTCGCGCTCCCCCTCCACCCCGCGCACACACACACCTCCCGTCTTTCGCGCTCGCGCCCCGTCGCCGCACGCGCACTGGCGTCCCGACGCCCAGAAGCGGAGGGAAACGAGCATGCGCAACTTGGCGACCGACGCCCAGGAAGGGGGAAAAGGAGGAGCCTCTTCTTGGCGGGGGAGGGAGGGGGGGAAGAGAGAGAGAAACGTCGCGCTGCGCCTGCGCCGAGAGGGCCCGGCCGGTTGTGAGCGTGCGCGGGGGGGGACCCTCCCCGCACGCGCATGCGGGGTGTGGTGGGGAAGAATAAAGGGGGGTGACCGCCGACTACCGATGGTTCAGTGCGCATGTGTTAATTAAAATTAACAATTAAAAAAAGGAGCGGCCAAGTAGGATACGTTCCTAGGTTCATAACTCGGGGGGGTTGGTGTTTGAGGCAGCGCGCAAGCGCGTGGAGCGGCCTTCTTCCTCCCTCCCTCCCTCCCTCCCCCCGCGGCCATTTGCTTGAGATCACGCATGCTCCTAGGCCGCGCACGCCTCGAGTTTGGCGTCCTCGGCGAACTCTTTCTTGCCACCCAGGGTGCGCATGCGTGCCACGGCTGGCGATGCCGAACTCGCCCCCCCCCGCCCAGTCCCGACGTACCACCGAGTGTGCGTGGCGAGCGGCCCAGAGCGGCGCGGGCAAAGGCTTTTTTTTTTCCCTACCACGCGGGGCCTCGGCGGCCATCTTGCCCGGGCCGCGGCCGCCATGGTTGCCACGGCAACGGCGGCGGCCTCCATTCCACGCCGCTCCCGAAACGAGAAAATAATAAAAGACTTTTCAAGATAAAGAATTAAGTTTTCCTTCTGAACGTGCAGGGCTACGTGACGCCCGATCCGTTACAATTTAAGCCAACCCTTCCTTAACCGACTCGGTATCTGCCGGGGGTGGGTGGGGGGGGCTGGACTACAAGTCCCATGCTTCCCAGCCGAGGCAGCAGAGGTCTATGTCGTGGCGAGAAGGCCCTGACGGCGCTGCCACCCTTGGAGCCGGACCCACCATAAAGCCATAATTCTGTCTAAAATCAAATAAAAATATTTTAGGTTTATTTATTTATATTTATTTATTTTATATTTATATTTATTTATTTTATATTTATATTTATTTATTTTATATTTATATTTATTTAGGCAGGGAAGTTGGTGCCAGGCCCATAAGGCAATGCCAATCTTCCAGGCCCGCCTCTCCCTCTGAAAGGGGTTGGGACTACAAAACCCATGCTCCCTGGCCGGCACCAGGCCTTGGAGTGGTGCATTAGGGTGCTGGGAGTTGAAGCAGGGGGTTCCAGGACCCCCCGCCCTGCCCACCAACCCAACCCAAGGCAGGGAGGGGAACGGGGGGGGTGCAAATATTGCCCCCCACCCCCCAAGTGAAAGACTTCAAAAGACAACAAAACCCATGTTAACCAGCTAGTGCAACAGTATTCCAAAACCCATGTCTCCTCCGGTTATTACAAAGCCCATCCTCTGCGGCTCTCGAGAGGGATGGACTTTGTGATCCTTGAAAGCGACGCTTGGACGTTGGCGGTATTACAAAGTCCATCCGCCGTGGCTCTCGAGAGGGATGGACTTTGTGATATTCGAAACATTTTTTCAATACGGTTGCATAGAGCGGCTAATGAACATGGGTTTTTCTTGTACTACAAAGCCCATCCTCTGCGGCTCTCGAGAGGGATGGGCTTTGCGATCCTTGAAAGCGAGGCTTGGACGTTGGCGGTATTACAAAGTCCATCCGCCGCGGCTCTCGAGAGGGATGGACTTTGTGATACTCGAAACATTTTTGTAATACTGTTTGCATAGAGTGGCTAATGAACATGGGTTTTTTCTTGTACTACAAAGCCCATCCTCTGCGGCTCCTACCAGTCAGCCTCCTTACCCCTAGAAAGGGGCAAGGGTCTCTCCCTTGCCCCACACCCCTCCTCTTCCCTTAACCCCCCCCCCAAAAAAAACCCTTTTCTACATTTGGATCATGTTCTCCCGGCCCGCCGCGCAGGGCTGTTGTGGGGGAAATAGGTGGAAAGATGATTGCTTGATTGATTGTGGTCACCAGAGAATTGGGGTACTTTTATTACCATTCTGGATATTTTTATTTTTTGCAAACTGCCCATTGTCGCTCGGAGGGAGTGGGCTTCCAAATAAATTCTCTAAATAAATTCTCTAAATAAATTCTCTAAATAAATTCTCTAAATAAATTCTCTAAATAAATTCTCTAAATTAATAAATAAATTGGCATCATAGTTCAGTAAAAACACAGGAAGCAACATCTGGAATCTGAACGGAAGATTACAAGCGTTGTATCCAAGTTGCAAATGTCCTTTTATTTATTTCATTTCTCGCAGCCAAATACAAATAATTCTGGGCTCAGAACCACAATCGACGCTTCTGTCGCTAAACGAGACAGTTGTTAAGTGCGTTCCCCCCCCCATTTTACGACCTTTCTTGCCACAGTTGTTAAGGGAATCATTGCAGGGGTTAAATTAGCACGGTTGTTTAAAGTGAATCTGGCTGCCTCATTTCCTCGTCTGAAGGTCGCTAAAAGGGACCACATGCCCCCAGGATACAGCAACCGTCATAAATACGAGTCAGTTGCCAAGCGGCTGAATGTTTGCTCATGTAACCACGGCTGCAACCGTCATAAATGCGAAAAAACAGTCATAAGTCACTTTTTTTGTGTCGTCGTAACTTCGAGCAGTCGACGACTGTCGTAAAGCCGAGGACTAGCTGTAATAAATAAAAATAAAATCTAAATAAATAAATAAGTTACTTTATAAGAAAGGATAGAAATGTAATCAACGAAATTTGTCTTTGGCATCCTCGACATGTTGCTTCTACAGGCAGTCCTCGACTTACGACAGTTCATTTAGTGACCAAAGTTGAAAACAAGCCCTGGAAAACGGGACTTGTGACCATTTTTCACACTTAACGACCGTTGCGGCATTCCCTGTGGTCACCTGATCAAAATTCAGGTGATTTGGCAACGGTCTCATATTTATGACGGTCACAAAGTCCCGGGGCAGGCGGTCACGTGAGACCTTCTGACCAGCAGAGTCGTGATTCGCTTAGCAACCGTGTGACTAACTTAACAAACGCCTAGATTCGCTAACGACCTTGGCATGAAAAATAAAATCGTAAAATGGAAACGCAAAGAACGTTTCGCTTAGCAATATAAAATTTCCGGGCTCAATTGTGGTCGTAACTCAAGGACTGAGTGTCGATGAGGGCGCCGCAGTCCGTGCTTCCTTTCCACCTTTTTGCCCCTTCCAACGACGGAGCATGTCAAAAGTGCAGGTGGGGAAATGAGGACCAGTTCAAAAGGGTGCAGTTTGCCCCTCTGGACAGCAGAGGGCAGAGTCTGCCAGCCAGCCCGGCCTGCCAGGTAAGACGGGCACCAGTCAAAATCCAGATTCGAACTGGCCACCCTCTGCCAATAAACCCCCGTGTGTGCCATTCACTGCATGTTGTGCGGATGTTAGCCAGCAAAACCGGCATAATGGAACAAACCATAATCAAATCATGGAAACTGAGCTTGCTGCGTCTTGTCTTCACGCAGTTCTCGGCTTCCAATTAACCCCCAAAAAAATTCCCGTTGCTAAGCGAGACCGTTGTTAAAAGTGAGTTTTGCCCCCGTTTTGCCACCTTTCTGGCCACCGTTGTTAAGAAAACAGCCTGCAGGTGTTCATTTATTTAAAATATATATATATATTGCCGCCTAACTCGCACATTGGCGACTCCTAAAAGCATCGAAAACAAATTTCAAATAATAATAAAATAAGTGAGTAACACAGCCTTTTAGTGACTCCAGCTTCCAACCGTTGCTTGCTAGAAGGTCGCAAAAAGGGGATCGCGGGAATTCACACACACACACACCCCGGGATGCCGGGACCGTCATAAATATGAGTTTGGATCACGGGGATTCTGTGACGGTCGTAAGTGTGAAAGCAGTCCTCAGTCTCTTTTTTTTCAGTCCCGTTGTAACTTGCGTGGCACGAAAGATCCTCTTGTATTAACCGCCAATCACGGATGTTTTGGGGAGCCCAAATAGTTGGCATGACTCCCAAACTTAACCCGGGTTTACCCGTTTGAACGCAGCCACGATTGCAAATCCAAATAACAAGGATTCGATGTGATAAATAAGATCATCAACAACAACATTTGTTAAATGTATATGGTGCCCCAGCAGTTCCGTTCCATGCCATGGAGGGCGTTAACGGCCATAGGCCACCTCTCGAATTGGAACCCCAAAACAAACTGGCACCAGAGGGGCTCTTTGGGTGCCCAAAATTGTTGGCGCAGCTGCATTCTGCACCAGCGGAAGCTTCCGGATACTTTCCGTGTAAAGGAGGTTGCGGTTAGAGAGAGTGACGCATGGCAGGGGTGTCCAATCTTGCCAATTTTACAACTTGGTGGACTTCAACTCCCAGAATCCCCCAGCCAGCCACCTCCTTTGCAAGGTTATTATTATGACCCAGTTATAAAACTATAATTCTCATATATATATATATAAAAATGGCTGTGTGTGTGTATACGTGTGTGTGTCCCAGCGTAACTCTGGAACGCCTCAAAACAATTTCAACCAAACTTGGTACAAGATGACTTACTCTCTGGAGGAAAAAATATTGTGGGGGGTACGACACCTCTAACACCCCTCGGGGTGCACGTTCTGCTAAGGTACAGCCTGTTGTGCCTTAAAACGGCTTCTACTGTACTGCCCTAAAATGGCTATTGTACAGCAACGTGGAGTTGCCATGGTGACGGCTTCACAGTACTCCACAAAGGGGGGGGGGCTCCCTCTGGTAAGGGGAGGAAATCCCAACATTAGAAATTACGTTTGGTTCGGACATTTATAAATAAGAACTCGTAGTTGATAAGTGGGCTTTATCCTAGATCATTCAGGGCTCTCCCTCCTTGGCAACTTTAAGGACTTGTGGACTTCAACTCCCAGAATCCCCCAGCGGCAAACATTTACCAGAATTCAGCAAGAAGAAATGTCAATAGACTTATTGCATTTTTTTTTTTTGAAAGGAGTAAGTTTCTTAGTAGATAGTGGGAATGCAGTAGATGTAATATATCTTTTTCACAGCAAAGAGAAACCGATAGTGGTTTGACGGCCTGGGTCCCTAGGCCATACACCCATAAGTGCCGCCATCTTGTTTTTCCCCTTCTGTGCATGCGCAGAACAATTTTTATTCCTTATTTACACGAGAGAATCAGAAGCTGCCAGGAGACCATCGACCCCGCCATCCCAGCTCTGCCGCTGAATTAACCACGTTGAGGCCATCATTCAGGGTTTGAGCAAAGATTCTGCAAAGTGACGGCGGCAGCAAAAAACAGGACATATCAACCAGGTTCACACCTGATCATCCCAGCATCCTCACACAGTCATGTGATCTCGAGAGTTCGGCAACCGGCAGGTATTTATCCTGGTTTAAAGCACCCGGTTCATTTAATCCTCATTTGCAACCTTGCCGGCTGGATTCGGAACTCCTTTCCACACCCGCCTTGCTTTGCAACAGAAACACCGATTCCCACTGCGGTCGTCAGTCGAGGACTGCCTGTAATTGCCTATTTTGTTTTTCGCTCTCCCAATTTCACCCAGCCTTGGATTCTATTCTCATCCTGGTTTAGTCAGCCAGGATTCAAAACCAACGAACCCACAAAGCTGCTCGGTGTAACGAGAAATCCTAGCATTTCTGGACCTCACCCGTGATGTCATCCTCTAAGCCACGGTTTGCCAACCTCGGCCACCGGAAGGTGGGTGGACTTCGATTCCCAGAACTCCCCAGCCAGTTGGCGGAAAGTGGCTGTGGAGCTGCATGTGGCTCTTTCATCCCTCTGCTGCGGCTCCCATTCGCCGGTGGGCTCCACAATTGCTAGGGCTTTCGGTTAGGGCAGGTGGAGGAAAAAAGGGACTCCATGCTAGGAGGAGACTCTATGGTGGGGGAGTGGACTTCCGGTGGGCTCCAGAATTGAACGGGGGGCTTCCGGTGAGGACCTTTGTGGGTCTTTTGAGTGTTTAAGGTTGCCAATTCCTGCTCTAGTCCAGCCCAGCCCAAGGCCGGAGACCCTTATACCATTCCGGGCAAACGATTTTTTTCTTGAAAACTTCTATTGATTGGAGTCCCCACATCTTTCGGAGAGAAGCCATTGCAATAACAATCATCCGTGCAAAGCCAGAAGGGACCTCAGAGGTCTTCTAATCCAGCCCCCTCCCCTTTATATATATATATATATATATATATATATATATATATATATATATATATATATATATATATATATATATATATATATATATATATATATATATATATATATATATATATATATATATATATATATATATATATATATATATATATATATATATATATATATATATACACACCATTCCGGACAAATGGTTTATCCAATCTCTTCTTTAAAACTTCCAGCCTTGGAGCCTTCGTAACTTCTGGGCATTGAAGTAGTAGTCCACCCATCTTCCAGGCTGTGCACGCATACGCAGTGCAACTCAAATTCATCTGAGCATGCCCAGAACTGAAAAACAAGATGGCGGCGCTCAGAACCAGTTTGGGGGTGTGTGGCAAGCCTAGGTTGCTGCCGGTTCTAGCGACCCAGGCCACCAAACCACTACCGGTTCAAAACGGGCCGAAACCATAGTAACTCACCACTGAATATTTTGCTTGCAGACATTTCATGACCCAGTTAGGTTACATCATCAATGCTAGAAAAGAGAGGGGGTTTGCTGAGTGGTGGGAAGAGGAGGAGGAGGAGGAAGAAAGGGAGAGGGCAGGAGGAGGAAGAAGAGGGAGGAGGATTCGTGTGGGGTCCTGGGTGCTCTCTCTGCTGGGTGGTTTTCTTGCAAACATTTCATGACCCCGCTAGGGTAACTTCTTCAGTGCTAGAAGGGAGGGGTGGATGTAGAGGAGGAGGAGGAGGAGGAGAAGAGGGGGAGAAGGAGGAGGAGACGGCAACAGTAAGAAGAAGGAAAAGGAGAAAACAAGAAGAAAACAAGAGAAGAAAAAGAGAAGAAAACAAGAAGAGAAGAAGAGGAGGAGGAGGAGGAGGAGAAGTAGAAAAAGAAGAACAACAAGAAGAAGAAGAAAACAAGAAGAGGAAGAGGAGGAGGAGAAGACGGCAACAGTAAGAAGAAGGAAAAAGGAGAAAAGAAAAGAAGAGAAGAAGAGGAGGAGAAGAAAACAAGAGGAGAAAAAGAGAGAAAACAAGAAGAAGAAAAGGAGAAGGAGAAGGAAAAAAAGAAGGAGGAGAAGAACAACAAGAAGAAGACAAGAAGAAAACAAGAAGAGAAGAAAACAAGACGAGAAGGAGAAGAAAGAAAACGAGAAGAAAACAAGAAGAGAAGAAGAGGAGGAGGAGGAGGAGGAGGAGTAGAAAAAGAAGGAGAACAACAAGAAGAAGGAGAAAACAAGAAGAGGAGGAGGAGGGGGGAGAAGACGGCAACAGTAAGAAGAAGGAAAAAGGAGAAAAGAAAAAGAGAAGAAGAGGAAGAGAAGAAAACAAGAAGAGAAAAAGAGGAGAAGAAAACAAGAAGAAGAAAGAAGGAAGGAGGAGAAGGAGAAGAAGAAGAAGTAGGAAAAGAAGGAGGAGAAGAACAACAAGAAGAAAACAAGAAGAGAAGAAAACAAGACTAGAAGAAGAAGAGAAGGAGAAGAAAACAAGAGAAGAAGAAAACAACAAGAAAAGGAGGAGGAGGAGGATAAAACAAGAAGAAAACAAGAAGAGAAGAAGAGGAGCAGAAGAAAACAAGAAGAGAAGAAGAGGAGCAGAAGAAAACAAGAAGAGAATGGGAAGAAGGAGAAAAGAAGGAGGAGGAGGAGGAGGAGAAAAATCAGAAGAGGAGGAGAAGATAGCAAGAAGAAGAAGAAGGAAAAAACAAGAAGAAAACAAGAAGAGAAGAAGAAGAAAAGAAGAGAAGAAGAAAAGAAGAAAAGAAGAAAAGAAGAAAAGAAGAAAAGAAGAAAAGAAGAGAAGAAGAGAAGAAGAAAAGAAGGAAAAGAAGAAAAGAAGAAAAGAAGAAGATGAAGTCGTCGTAGTCGTATTGTGGGGTCCTGGGCTTCTCGTTGTCTTGCAGACGTTTCACGACCCAACTAGCTAACATCCTCAGTGCTAGAAGGGAGGGGGGTGTTCCTGTGGATTGATGGAGGGGAAGGAGGAGGCAGAGGAGGAGAGGAAGAGGAAGAGGAGGAAGAAGAGAAGGAGGAGGAGGAGGACGGAGGGATCCTTCCTTTCCCATCTGAAGTGGGGGGGGGGGTTGCATCCCCCTCTCAGGTCTTGGCTCCCCCCACACCCTTTTTAATGCACCCGAGAAGAGATTTACACAATTCTCACACCAGCACAAAAAAACGGTTGTTACAGCTAATCCTCCACCCCGTAGCAGAAACAACTTCCTTACACACAGCCTCTCCGGAGCGGAACAACGAAGCAACTCAGGAGTAAAAACAAAACAAAACGAAACACCAAGACATTTATCTGCCAGACAAAAGAGCCTGCCTTCTCCTCCTGGCTACACCAACTCTACTCTCAACCTTTTCCTCCGTGTAGTACCTACTACTACTACTATGAGATCAAAGCCCCTGGGGGTGGAAGCCAAAATACATTTCCAGCAGTTATCGGGTGCAATTTACAGCCACTCTTAAAGTTACCAACATTTCCCTGACTTGCTAGGGGTCCCACCGAAGCTACTACTACCTTACAAACTCCTAGTTGTGGTGTGTTGAGGAGTGGAGAGGCGTGTGACTCTTAAAAAAAAAATCAGCCTTGTAGCGCAGTTATAATATATAACAGAGTAATATTGTTATTAATTAATGTTTTACGAAGAGATAGAACAGCCGTGGGCCCGAAATGGCCTGGGGTCTCCTGCTTGAGCAGGGGGGGTTGGGCTAGATGACCTCCAGGGTGCCCTTCCAGCTCTCTGTCACTCACCCTTAGCAGCGTTAAAGTGCTAGATGGCCCTTTAGAACCATCATCCACAGCCACCCAATTCTGTTAACGAGGCTAATAGAGGTTAATAGAACTCCAGGCTGTGGATGATGAGGTTAATAGAATCTGGCCGGCTGTGGATGATGGTTCTAAAGTACACGCCATTAGATGGGAGGCTGTTTAGCATAATGACAGGCAGTTCTCGACTTAGCAATAGTTTGTTAAGTGACAGTTTAAGTGGCAGCAGCACAGAAAATGAGACTTATGGCCCCTTTTTCACACTTACGACGTTTTTTAGCCTCCCTGTGTTCATCTGATCAAAATTGGGGCCCTTGGCAACTGGCTCATTAACAGATTAGCAGAGTCGGAAGGGACCTTGGAGGTCATCTAGTCCAACCTCCCTCCCCCCAAAGCAGGAGAGCCTACCCCATTTCAGGAAGGAAGGAAGGAAGGGGGGAGAAAAGAGAGAGAGGGTGGGTGGGAGGGAAGGGAGGAATGGGGAGAGAGGGAGGAGGAAGAAGAATAGAAAGGAAGGGAGAAAGAAAGGAAGGAAAGAGGGGGGAGAGAAAAAGAGATAGAAAGAAAGAGGAAGGAAGGGGGAGAGAGGGGGAAGAAGAAAGAAAGAGAGGGAGGAAGGAAGGAAAGAAGGAAAGAAGGAAGGGGAAGAGAAAAGGAAGAAAGAAAGAGAGAAAAAGAAAGAAAGAGTGAGGGAGAAAGGGGGAGAGAGGGAGGAAGAAGAAAGAGAGAGAGAGAGAAAGGAAGGAAGGAGAGGTGAGAGAAAGAGAGAGAGAGAGAGAAAGAGGTAGGAAGGAAGGAAGGGGGAGAGAAAGAGAAAGAGAAAAAAGAGATAGGAAGGAAGGAAGAACAGAATAAGAGTTTGAAGGGACCTTGTAGGTCATCTAGTCCAACCCACCCACCCACCCCACCCAAGCAGGAGACTCTACCCCATTTTAGGAAGGAAGGAAGAAAGGAAGGAAGGAAGGGGGAGAGAAAAGAAAGAAAGAGCGAGAGAGAAAGAGAGAAAGGGAAAGAAAGAGGGAGCGAGGGAGGGAGGGGGAGAAAGGGAGGAAGAAAAAAGAAAGAAAGGAAGGAAGGAAGAGAAAGGAAGAAAGGAAGGAAGGGGGAGAGAAAGAAAGAAAGAGGGAGAGAGAAAGAAAGAGAAAGAAAGGAAGGAAGGGGGAGAGAGGGGGAAGAAGAAAGGAAGAAAGAAAGAAAAAAAGAAAAAGAAAGGGGGAGAGGGGGAGGGAGGAAGAAAGGAAGAACAGAATAAGTGTTGGAAGGGACCTTGTAGGTCATCTAGTCCAACCCACCCACCCACTCAATCAGGAGACCCTATCCCATTTCTGGAAGGAAGGAAGGAAGAGAGAGAGAGAAATGAAAGAAAGAAAGAAAGAAAGAAAGAAAGGAGGGAGGGAAGGAAAGAAGGAAGGAAAGAAAAAAAGGAAGGAAGGAAGGAAGAAAGAGAGAGAAAGAAAGAAAGAAAGAGGAAGGAAGAAGCAAGCAAGGAAGGAAGGGAGAGAGAAGGAGAGAGAGAAAAGAAGAAAGAAAGAGAGAGAAAGGAAGGAAGAACAGAATAACAGAGTTGGAAGGGACCTTGTAGGTCATCTAGTCTAACCCCTCCCCAAGCAAGAGACCCACCCCATTCTGACAAATGGCTGTCCAGTCTCTTCTTGAAAGCTCCCAGTGATATTCATGGCGGCTTAGCCTCCCAGGGGCCATGCAATCTGCTTTTGCCACCTTCTAACCATCAAGGGATGAGCCTGATTCACTTAACAACCACGTGACTCACTTAACAACCGTGCGACTCACTTAATAACATTCACAACCGTGGGAAGGCAAATCCGCCTCGCAGCTCTTGTTCCTCCTTTAATAACGGCCGCGACTCCCTAAACCCCAGTGGCAGGGAAGACTGTGAAACGGGGCCAACACTTGCGGAACGACTGCCTCGTTTAGCGACAGAAATGTTGGTCTCCGTCGCCGTCGTAAGTCGAGGATTACCTGTTGGTCAGAAGTACAGCCCCCTTGGGTAACTTAAAGGGAGTTCCCACGCCCAGCTAAGGGTTTCAAAGTGAGCCCCAGCATGAAAGAAGCCAAGTTGAATGTGTGAATGGGGTCGAAACAAGCTATGTTGGACAAGCCAAGTTGAATGTGTGAATGGGGTCGAAACAAGCTAGGTTGGACTCCAATGTCCGGATTGAAGGAAATCTCGTGTCCCCAATTGACCAGGGGGTCAAACCAAGGTTTTTCCCCTCCTCCGGGTGTTTGAATGTGAATGGCTATGAATGTGAATCCAAGTTGAATGTGTGAATGGGGTCGAAACAAGCTAGGTTGGACTCCAATGTCCGGATTGAAGGAAATCTCGTGTCCCCAATTGACCAGGGGGTCAAACCAAGGCTGATTTATTTTGTTTTTTCCCCTCCTCCAGGAACACCGCACCTTTTCAGGTTAATGGTTAGCCAGACAAACAACTTTCTTGGACTTTTACCTGGCCGAAATCATCTCCAGAAGGAGATTCGAAATGCACCGTGGGGGAAGGAAGGAAGGGGGGAATAAGCCAAAAAAAGAAGAAATACATTTTCAATCTCTTCTTTTATTTCCTCCCCCTCTTTTTGATTTTCCTAACCCAACTTCCTGCAATGAAGGGGGCTTTCGTTTATGGGGGTCGGCTGGGGGAGAAAATCCAGATTTTATTTAGGAGGGAGGGAGGGACGGGCATCTCGGCGGGCAGAGGGCAAAATCGCCTTTCGCAGCAGCGATGGGCGGACTTCAACTCCCAGAACCCCCTTCAGCCGCTGGGGAATGCTGGGAGTTGAAGTCCGCCAGTCTTCAAAGTTGGCGAGGTTTATGGGGAAAAAAAAAGAATTATTATTCAGGATTTAAGGCAGGCGCCTCGCGCAGAATAACAGAGTTCGTTTAGCGACGGTTGGAAGTGAGAGCAGCACGGAAAATGGGACTTGTGACCCCTTTTTTCACACTTACGACCGTCTGCAGCTGTTGGGACCCTTGGCAACTGGCTCATCAAGCGATTAACAGAGTTGGAAGGGACCTTGGAGGTCATTTAGTCCAGCCCCCCCTCCCGCCGCCCATTTTAGGAAGGGAGGGAGAAAGCAAGGAAGAAAAGGAAGGGAGGGAGGGGGAAAGAGAGAAAGAAGAAGAAAGAAAAAAAGAGGGAGAGAAAAAGAAAGGGAGGAAGGGAGAAAAAAGAAGAAAGAAAAAGAGAGAGACAGAGAAAGGAAGGAAGGGAAAGAGAAAAGAAGAAAGAAAAAAGACAGAGAGAGAGAAAAGGAAGGAAGGGAGAGAGAGAGAAAAAAGAGAGAGAGAGAGAGAGAGGAAGGAAGGAAGGAAGGAAGGAAGGAAGGAAGGAAGGAAGGAAGGAAGGAAGGAAGGAAGGAAGGACAGATTAACAGAGTTGGAAGGGACCTAGGAGGTCCTCTAGTCCAGCCCCCCTCCCACCACCACCAATTTTAGGAAGGAAGGGAGGGAGAAAGCAATGAAGAAAAGAAGGAAGGAAGGGAGAAAGAGAGAAAGAAGAAGAAAAAAAGACAGAGAAAAAAGAAAGGGAGGGAGAGAGAAAAAAGAAGAAAGAGAGAGAGAGGAAGGAAGGAAGGAAGGGAAAGAGAGAAAGGAAGAAAGAAAAAAGATAGAGAAAAAAGAAAGGGAGGGAGGGAGGGAAGGGACAGTAAGAGGAAGGAAGGAAGGAGGAAAGGATCGTAAGAGAGGAAGGAAGGAAAGAAGGAAGGGGTGGTAAGAGAGGAAGGAAGGAATAAAGAAAGAAGGAAGGAAGGAGGAAAGGATCGTAAGAGAGGAAAGAAGGAAAGAAGGAAAGAAAGAAGGAAGGGGTGGTAAGAGAGGAAGGAAGGAATAAAGAAGGAAGGAAAGGACAGTAAGAAAGGAAGGAAGGAAAGAAAGAAAGAAGGGAGGGAGGGACAGTAAGCGGAAGGAAGGAGGAAAGGCCGATAAGAGGAAGGAAGGAAGGAAGGAAGGAAGGAAGGAAGGAAGGAAGGAAGGAAGGAAGGGATGGTAAGAGGGGGAAGGAAAGAGAGAAAGAAAGAAAAAAGAAGAAAGTAAAGGACGGTAAGAAAGGAAAGAAAAAGAAAGAAAGAAAGAAAGAAAGAAAGAAAGAAAGAAAGAAAGAAAGAAAGAAAGAAAGAAAGAAGTCCAATACCACAGAGAATCGGGGAGTTCCACGCGAGACTCATCTACAGGTCACCCCGTCAGCCCAAATTTCGGCGCCGTCGCCATCCTCCGCTCCCCAATCCCCAAACGGGACGGATCCGCGCAGCGCTGGGAGGCGAGGATCGCGTCCGCTGCACTTGCACGCAAGCGTGTCGTGGGAACGCAGCTGGCAACCCGGGTCTAAGCCCCGTTCCCAGCCCCCACCAGCTCCACCCACCCACCCGTCGCCAACTTTGGAAACAGCGCCCCGCGATCCCACCTGATCGAGCCCACCCACCCCCGCGGGGGCGGTGCGGGGGAGGACGGGACGCGGCCACGCATAATGCACGTGAATAGATGCAACCGCGAGGAAAGTGCGCGTAAAGGCCCGCAACCAGAAGGAAAAGGCACGCAAAGCCTTAGTAGGGAGTACTAAGCGCGGATTGAACCGGGGGGGCTCCTCGTTGCCCCCTCGGAGTTTGCGGGGGGGGGGTTCTTACAGGCTGGCGGAGAAAACTCTAGGCTGAACGACCAGGAGGTTCTTGCACGGATGTTGTTCCCTAGTTGGGTCATGAAACGTCCGCAAGAAAACCACCAAGCTCAGAGAGCACCAGGGAGC
Organism: Thamnophis sirtalis; assembly: GCF_051295495.1. Lineage (NCBI taxonomy): Eukaryota > Metazoa > Chordata > Lepidosauria > Squamata > Natricidae > Thamnophis > Thamnophis sirtalis. Next base: position 141,685,228 of record NW_028261384.1, on the reverse strand, counting down.
CCCCCAAATCTTCCTCTTTGGGTCATGAAACGTCTGCCAGAAGACCCCCCCCCAGGTCAGAAATCACCCAGGGACCCCACAGTCCTCCTCCTTCCTCCTCCCAACCCCTCTACCTCCTAGCACTGATGATGTTACCCGGGTGGGTCACGAAACGCCTGCAAGAAAACCACCCACCTCAAAGAGCACCAAGAACCCCCCCCCCACAGTCCTTTCTCCTCTTCCTCTTCTTCCCCCCTCCCTTCTAGCACTGATGATGTTCCCTAGTTGGGTCCTGAGACGTCTGCAAGAAATCCTCCAAGCCCAGAGACCCCCAAGGACTCCACAGTCCTTCCTCCTCCTCCTCCTCCTCCTCCTCACACTACTCCCTTCCTACGCTGATGCTGTTCCCTAGCTGGCTCATGAGACGTCTGCAAGAAGACCCCCCCCCCAAGCTCAGAGACCCCCAAGGACCCCACAGTTCTCCTTCCTCCTCCTCCTCCTCCTCCTCCCAAACGCCCTTCTAGAACTGATGGTGTTCCCTAGTTGGGTCCTGAGACGTCTGCAAGAAATCCTCCAAGCCCAGAGACCCCCAAGGACCCCACAGTCCTCCTTCCTCCTCCTCCTCCCAAACGCCACTCCCTTCTAGCACTGATGATGTTCCCTAGCTGGCTCATGAGACGTCTGCAAGAAGACCCCCAAGGACCCCACAGTCCTCCCAACCCCGCTCCCTTCTCCTCACGCTGATGCGGTTCCCTTGCTGGCTCATGAGACGTCTGCAAGGACCCCCCCCCCCAAGCTCAGAGACCCCCAAGGACCCCACAGTCCTCCTTCCTCCTCCTCCCAAACGCCACTCCCTTCTAACACTGATGCTGTTCCCTAGCTGGCTCATGAGACGTCTGCAAGAAGACCCACCCCCAAGCCCAGAGACCCCCAAGGACCCCACAGTCCTTCCTCCTCCCAACCCCGCTCCCTTCTCCTCACGCTGATGCTGTTCCCTTGCTGGCTCATGAGACGTCTGCAAGAAGACCCCCCCCCCCCAAGCCCAGAGACCCCCAAGGACCCCACAGTCCTCCTTCCTCCTCCTCCCAAACGCCACTCCCTTCTAACACTGATGCTGTTCCCTTGTTGGCTCATAAGACGTCTGCAAGAAGACCCCCAAGGACCCCACAGTCCTCCCAACCCCGCTCCCTTCTCCTCACGCTGATGCTGTTCCCTTGCTGGCTCATGAGACGTCTTGCCAGAAGAGAGCCCCCCCAACAAGGCTTGAGACGAGAGAGGCAGCTGCGAGCGGGCGAGGCGAGGGTTCGAGCCCCCCACGTGGCCGGAGTGAGTCCTTCCCCCCCCCTCCCTCACCTGGGCGTGCCGGGCGGGCCCAATGGGGGCGCGGGTGGGCGTGTCCGGGCGGGGCATAAAAGCCAAGGTAGCGGCCGGTAGGCGTCGGCGGGCGCTGATTGGCGGGCTTGCGCGTGGGCGAGGGGCCGGTCGGAGCGGCCGTTGCTGATTGGGCGTGGGCGCCGCGAGGAGCGAGGGTGTGTCCCCGGGCACGAGGCGCGGCTTGGGCGGCCGGAGCAGCAGCGGAGGCGGCGGAGGCGGCGGCGGACGAGGCAGCAGCGGAGGCGGCTTCACCAACGGGCGGCGGCGGCGGCAGCACCGGAGCGGGGATGCTGAGCGAAGCGGAGAGCGGCGGCGGCGGAGGAGCCCTGCCGGCCGGCGGGGAGATTCCCGCGGGGGAACCGGCGGCCGGCGTGGCTAAGCCGGCGGCGCCCGCGGGGGGCCTGGGGGCTCGCAGCCAGGCGGCCAAGCGCGTCCCTAGGTGAGGGGGCGGGGCCGCGGGAGGAGCCGTTGCCGGCGGGGGGAGGGGGCAAAGAGGGAGGGAGGGAGAGAGAGAGAGAGACCCTCGCGTGGGCGGACGACGACGCCGGGCAGGCACTACAAGGCCCATCATCCGGAGCTGTAGGGGGGGCGGCTGGGGAGGGTGGGTTTCGTCCGGGGTTTTTTTCCCCCCGACTTGAGAGAGTGTATATGGGGGGAGAGGGGGGGACTACAGGTTCCATCGTCCAGAGCCGGCCAGGGGGGGGTTCCCCCCAACTTTAGAGTGTGGGGGAGGGTGACTACAAGGCCCATTATCCGGAGTAGTAGGGAGGCGGCTGGGGAGGGTGGGTTTCGTCCGGGGTTTTTCCCCCCCACGACTTGAGAGAGTGTATATGGGGGGACTACAGGTTCCATCGTCCAGAGGCGGGCAGGGAGGGGTTCCCCCCAACTTTAGAGTGTGGGGGAGGGTGACTACAAGGCCCATTATCCGGAGTAGGAGGGAAGCGGCTGGGGAGGGTGGGTTTCGTCCGGGTTTTTTTTCTCCCCGACTTGAGAGTATATGGGGGGAAGGGGGACTACAGGTTCCATCGTCCAGAGCCGGGCAGGGGGGTTTTCCCCCAACTTTAGAATGTGGGGGAGGGTGACTACAAGGCCCATTATCCGGAGTAGTAGGGAGGCGGCTGGGGAGGGTGGGCTTCGTCCGTGTTTTTTTCCCCCGACTTGAGAGAGTGTATATGGGGGGGGGAGGTGGGACTACAGGTTCCATCATCCAGAGGTGGGCTTTTGGGCGGCCGGGGAGGATGGGTTTTCCTCGACTAGTGGGTGGGTGGGTGGGGGAGCGCGGCTGCAGGTTCCATCGTCCAGAGTCGGGCGGGGAGGGTCCTCCGGGGTTCCCCCCAACTTTAGAGTGTGGGGGGAGGGGGGAGGGTGACTACAAGGCCCATTATCCGGAGCAGTAGGGAGGCGGCTGGGGAGGGTGGGTTTCGTCCGGGTTTTTTTCCTCCCCGGCTTGAGTTGTGCGTGAGGGGCGAGGGGCGGGACTACAGGTTCCATCATCCGGAGTCCTGGGAGGCGGCTGCGCAGGAGGGGTCTCTCCGGGGGTTTCCCACCCACCCCCACCCCTTGAGAAAGAGTGTATGGGGAGGGGGGTCGAGGGTGACTACAGGTTCCATCAGCCAGAATCGTGGGGAGTCCAGAGGTGGGCTTTCTGGCGGGCGGGGAGGATGGGTTTCTCCAGTTTTCCACGACTCGAGTGTGGGGTGGGAGAGCAGGACTACAGGTTCCATTATCCAGAGTCGCGGGAGGGGGGCTTTCTGGAGGCAGGGCAGGGTGGGTTTCTACGGTGTCCGTCCCCCCACGACGAGAGTGGGGGGGAGGGGGAAAGGGGGACTACAGGTTCCATCATCCAGAAGTGGGCTTTAGGGCAGCCAGGGAACGCCGCTATCTCCGGGGCTCCGTGGCTGGGCGTGATGGGTCGCGGTGGCTTTTCCGGACTGGAGGAGGCGGCGCGGCAGACCCTCACGCAGGCTGCCTCTGGCGCAGCACTACAAGCCCCATCATCCAGAATCGCGGGAGGTGGGCTTTCTGGCGGCCGCGGACGCCGCGGCTGGGCACGATGGGTTTTTCCCAACTGGTGGAGGACGGGCGGGACGCGGGACTACAGTTTCCATCCCCAGCCTCGCTGGAGAGGGGGGCTTTATGGCAGCCGGGGACTCCGTGGCTGCGCACGATGGGTTTTCCTGAGCCAACCGCGAGTGCTTTCACCCACAGGGGGGGGGAAGGGGAGGTGGGACTACAATTCCCATCCCCAGAGAGGTGGGCTTTCTCAAGGCCAGGGGGAGAGAACTCTGCTGACTTCGGGACTGGGCGGCTGGGCATGATGGGTCCCGGGCCAACCGCGGGTGCTTTCACCCACAGGGGAGGGGAAGGGAGGGGAGGGGAGGGGAAGGGAGGGGAGGGGGCGTCCCTTCTGCCTCCCCCTCAATACGGCGTTTTGCAGTTTGCAGCGCACGTTGGCGGAGAGGAAGACCCCCGGGGAGGGCGGTCCTGCTTTTCTGGCGGGGGGGGGGGAGAGGAGGGAGGCCGGGGATCCCACTTGGGCCAGCAGCCCCCTCCAGAAGGACCCCCACCCCCGCTGTAAACTGAAGCACCGCGGAGCCGGGCGCTTTCCCCGAATTGCCCCGTTGAACTCGCTTTGGGGGGGTTGGAGGAAACTCAGTCTGGGGAGGGGGCGTCCATAATGAATGGATGTCAGATGGGACTCGGCTTCTCCTTCAAAGTGTCCAGGATGTCAACCCGTCCTTGACCAGGATGATGGGTTCCAGCTGGCCGAGGGTAGGGAGGCTCTGAAAGCAGCTGCTCTTCCTTGGGGGGGGGGGGGGGCAAGCAAGGTCCCTTGCCAGTGTCACCAGTCATCTTTTTTTCTCCCCCAATCTCCCCCCACCCACCCATCCCGGCTTCCAGCTACCCAGGTGCAAGGCACAGTGAAATGGTTCAACGTCCGGAATGGCTATGGATTTATTAACAGGTGAGCCCCCCCCCCTTCGGCTTCTCCAAAGGTGGAAACCTTTTAACTCCAGACAGACACACACACACACACACACACAGACACAGACATAGATGTTAGATAGATAAAAGTTAGATAAGTTAGATGATAGATAAAAGAGAGATAAAAGAGAGGATAGAGAGAAAAGAGAGAGACACACACAGACATAGATGTTAGATAAGTTAGATAAAAGATGGATGATAGAGAGAAATGATAGACACACAGACAAATATAGATGTTAGATAAGTAAAAGATAGATAAAAGTTAGATAAGTTACATGATAGATAAAAGAGAGATAAAAGAGAGATGATAGAAAAGAGAGAGACACAGACAGACATAGATGTTAGATAAAAGTTAGATAAGTTAGATGATAGAGAAAAGAGAGAAAAGAGATGATAGAGAGAAAAGAGAGAGACACAGACAGACATAGATGTTAGATAGATAAAAGTTAGATAAAAGATAGATGATAGATAATAGATAAAAGATAGCTGATAGAGAGAAATGATAGACAGACACACAGACAAATATAGATGTTAGATAAGTAAAAGATAGATGAAAGATAGATAAAAGATAGATAGATAGATAAAAAAGATAGATAAATAGATAGATAGAAAAGATAGACACAGACAGACATAGATGTTAGATAGATAAAAGTTAGATATGTTAGATGATAGATAATAGATAAAATAGATGATAGAAAAGATAGATACACAGACAGACATAGATGTTAGATAGGTAAAAGTTAAAGATAGATAGATAGATAGATAGATAGATAGATAGATAGATAGATAGATAGATAGATAGATAGAAAAGATAGAAAAGATATAGATAGAAAAGATATAGATAGAAAAGATAGTTAGATAGAAAAGATAGTTAGATAGAAAAGATAGTTAGATAGAAAAGATAGTTAGATAGAAAAGATAGTTAGATAGAAAAGATATAGATAGAAAAGATATAGATAGAAAAGATATAGATAGAAAAGATATAGATAGACACAGACAGACAGACAGACAGACAGACATAGATGTTAGATAGATAAAAGATAGAAGATAGAGAGATGGATAGATAGATGGATGGATGATTAGATCCATATATATATTGGATGGACATTATTACTAGGTTTCAATTCAGGGAGAACTTTTGCTATGGGGAGGTGAAAAGTAAAAAAACAAAACACAAACCAATAACCCTCAAGTTGGTTTAATCCTGGTTAATGAAGCCAATTCATTGTTGGCCCTGTTTCGCTGTTGACTTCGACCGTGGGATTAAGATTCCTTTCCATTGAAGTTGGGCTGTGTAACAGACTGGCCTTCTTCATTCCCTGCCTGGGATCTTGGCCTTTCTACCCCCCTTACTTCGTGGCCAAGCCTTCAATTAACTCCCAAAGGTGGCTTGACTGCCCCACTTAGCTAGTTTTGAAGCTCTGAGCCAACTTCCTTCTCTTGGAGGGAGAGAGAGAAAGAAACCGAGTCGAAAGACCAAAGATTACCAGGCAAATCTTGGCAGCTGGTCAGATGACTTGCTATCTTTATTTTCTATTGGGGTGGTGATTTTATTTTATTTTATTTTTTAAACTGGGCTGGCTGGTGGAGAGACGAATGTTTGAGTGGCTTGAGCAAACAATTAGCCCGAGCCAAGTTGGAATATGCTGGAAGAGCCTTATCTGGCGGGTCTGTCCTTGTACCCAGGTGCCCCTTGGGCGCTCTGCCTGCTCGGGGGGGTGTGTGCGATGCCAGCCGAGTGCCCCAGGGGCCCAGGTGTCCTGGCATTTGGGGCTTTTCCAGCAAAGTCACCGAGAAATTGTCTCTTTTCGTGGGCTCTTTGTTATCTCTCTGAGCTGGCTGGTTTCCTTGCAGACGTCTCATGACCCAACTAGGGAACAACATCAGTGCTAGAAGGGAGGAGAAACAGGAGGACTGTGGGGGGTCCTTGGTGCGGGGTGATTTTCTTGCAGGCGTTTCATGGCCCAACTAGCTCAGAGAAATATTCTCCGTATCTCTCTCTGTCAGCCGGTGTCTTTTATTTGAGATTCCTTCCTGAAATACACACCACCGGAAATATAGGGTGTGTGTGTGTGTTTGTGGCATTGAGGGTTTAAAACTTCCCACTGGGCTCGAGTTGCAAAAAAAAACACAACGGCCCAAGTTTATAATCAATTTGGGGACAAAGGCTAATTGGATGCCCGTCCTCTTTGAAAAGAGAGATAAAACTCAGTTTAACGGTGACCGTCATTCCCTTTAATTAGTTGGCCTGTTACACCTCCCTTCAAACCGACATCTTTTGGGATGTTGGTTACGAACCCAAACCAAGTTTGTTTTTAAGGCTTTAGCCAAGCACTAGAATTTGGAGAACGAGGGCTCCTTAAAGCTCTCCATTTCCTGCGTCCGTTTTTAACCCTGATTTGCTGCAAACCGTAGTTAATAAGGATATTCAAGGTTTATATTTAGATTGATTGAATTTCCTTTCCTTAACCCTGCTCCCATTCTTGCAGGAATGATACCAAAGAGGATGTGTTTGTGCACCAGGTAAGAACGAAGCGTCTCTTAAAAAGTTCCTTTTTTAATTTCCTCCTCGCCCCCCCTGTAATTGCTGCCTTCATCCTTCACCTCCTTCCTTGCTCCTTGTAGTAAGTTGGAGTCGGAAAGGAAGCATGGCTTTGTTGAAATGGTGAGAAAAATTGTTGGTGTTAAAACTTAAAATTTCTTCCCCATAGCAACATCGGCTGATTCTTGCTAGATAAACAGTCAAATTTGGTTTACATTTGGGGAGGGGGGGGACTGTCCAATCTTGGCAATTTTTAAAGACTGGTGGGCTTCTACTCCCAGAATTCCCTAGCCAGCTATGCTGGCTAGGGAATTCTGGGAGTTGAAGTCCACAGATCTTAAAAGCTGCTAAAAGCTACTATTTTTCTTTTTTTGGCAACCATTTTTTTCAACTCAAAAGCCCAGCAAAAGTTTTCCAAGCGAGGATCGGAGGGCGTAAAATTGAATTGATGAGAATTTCCCGAGGGGTGGGCTCTCTCTGCAGCGACCCCCGCAAACCACCCCCTCCTACGCCTCTCCTCTCTCAGCCAGCGACACCAATTCGGCGCAATTTGAGCTGTCCTCCCTGGGAGTCCCCGATAGCCTTATCTCCCCCCCGGGATAGTTAACGAACTCCCTCCTTTAATTACACCCATCCGTCCTTCACGCTGGCTCGCCCCATTCCTAATTGCCAGCTTTGTACCCACACCAAAGCTTTGAAAAGGGACTTTCCTTGCGCACTTGGCTAACTTAGCTGCACTCTTAACCAATTCTCTCGGCCGCTGCCTTGTTTAAGTATTTAATAAATTTAAGTATTTAATAAATTTAAGTATTTAATAAATTTAAGTATTTAATAAATTTAAGTATTTAATAAATTTAAGTATTTAATAAATTTAAGTATTTAATAAATTTAAGTATTTAATAAATTTAAGTATTTAATAAATTTATAGGCAGCCCAATCACCTGGATGCTTCAACTGTTTGATTCTTGCAAGCAGATCCCAAGTTATTATTTTATTCGTCAGGATAATTTGTGTTTAATCGATTATTTTCCCCCCGATAGGGTAACTTTCTTAATAGACGGTGGGTATGCAGTAAGCATAATATATCTTGACTTCAGCAAAGTGGGAAAAAAAGAGAGCTGGCTGGGGAATTCTGGGAGTTGAAGTCCACGAGTCTTAAATCAGGGGTCTCCAACCTTGGCCACTTGAAGACTGGTAGACTTCAACTCCCAGAATTTCCCAGCCAGCTTTCTCTCCGCGCCCCCCCCCCCCGCCACTTTGCTGGCGAAGATATATTATGCAAAGTGGGGAAAAAAGAGAGTTGGCTGGGGAATTCTGGGGGCTGAAGTCCACAAGTCTTAAATCAGAGGTCTCCAACCTTGGCCACTTGAAGACTGGTGGACTTCAACTCCCAGAATTCCCCAGCCAGCCACGTAGGGTAACTTTCTTAATAGACGGCGGGTATGCAGTAAGCGTAATATATCTTGATTTCAGCAAAGTGAAAAAAGAAAGAGCTGGCTGGGGAATTCTGGGGGTTGAAGTCCACAAGTCTTAAATTGGGAGGGTCCGACTTTAGTAACTTTAAGACTTGTGGACTTCAACTCCCAGAATTCCCCAGCCAGCCGCATAGGGTAACTTTCTTAATAGACGGCGGGTATGAGGTGAATGTAATATAACTTGACTTTGGCGAAGGGGGAGGGGGGAAGAGATGGCAGGGGGATTCTGGGCGTTGAAGTCCACAGGTCTTATAAAGTGGCCAGGTTTGGAGACCCCCGCCCAAGAAGGTTCGTTGATAACTTGGTTGTGCAAAAAATGTCTCAGCCCCCCCAGCATCTCTTGTCATTGATAGCTCCAGGGGTTGGACTAGAAGACCTCCGAGGTCCCTTCCAACTCCGTTCTTCTGTTGTCCTTCTGGTCATTGAACAGTCATGTCATCTAACCTCCCTTTAAATCTTTTATAAATTTACCTCGCCCTCGAGTTATTTCCCCCCTCCCCACTTTGCTGAAATCAAGGTATATTACATCTACCGTATTCCCCTTATCTATTAAAATTTTTCTGTCTCGTTTTTTTCCCCCTAGACGGCCATCAAGAGAAACAATCCTCGTAAATTCCTGCGGAGTGTTGGAGATGGAGAAACGGTGGAGTTTGATGTGGTGGAAGGCGAGAAGGTGCGGTGGTAATCCTGGGCGTCCACCCGGAGCCGAATCGGGGTCCCCCACTCCATCCCACCCCACCCGAGAACCTGACCGACCCCTTTTGTTGTCTTCCGCAGGGGGCCGAAGCAGCCAACGTCACCGGCCCCGGCGGGGTCCCCGTGAAAGGCAGCCGCTATGCCCCCAACCGCCGTCGCTTCCGCCGGTTCATCCCCCGTCCCCGGCAGGCCCAGCTGCCCCCAGATGCTGCCCGGCCCGAGGGGGGCGCCGAGACGGTCAGTGAGGGGGAGAGAGCGGACGAGGCGGTACAGCAGCGCCCACGCAGGAGGCGCCCCCCGCCATTTTTCTTTCGCCGGAGATTCGTGAGGGGACCCCGGGCTCAGGCCCAGCAGCCCCAGCAGGCCCAGACCGTGGAAGTGAGTCTGGGGGTGCGGGGGGTGGAGGCAGCCACAGTGCTGGCTCCCACCATGGGACTCCATCTCCCCAGGAAGAGGATCTGTCCTTATGCCAGATAATTCTCTGCTCCCCCAAGAATTTACTTGGGATTGTCTGCGGTTGTGACACACACACCCCTCTTCAAAGGAGGCCTGTTCCCCACCCTCCCCAGAAAAAGGGGAAGGGGCTTGCCAGGCTCAAGTTAGAGACAGCCCCCCCCTCCCCAGGAGAAAGCAAAAATTGAGAGGTGGTGCCAGGGTCTTTGCGTGGGGTGCCGTGCGTGTTTCCCCTGGTTTGGGGGGGAGAACTGGGTGGGGGTTTTGCGGGTGTCTTGCACCCTCGGTGGAAGAAACTTTTTGGGATGGGGGGGGGGGGAGATTTGGCACCCAAGAAAGGATCCTCCTGTCCCTCTTCCTGCTTGTGTCTTCTGGATGCTTTGGGGGTGGGGTCCCTTTGACGAGATCTCTCCCCCCCCCTTTTCCAGCCTTCCCAGAATTCCAGATGTGCCAGAGGCTGGACATTGCTCTCGGCTGGGCCGCAACTGGAACGGGATAGGGTTGAATGCAGGGGCTGGACTAGAAGACCTCGGAGGTCCCTTCCACCTCTGTTCTGATTCTGTCTGGAATGGCATAGGATCTCCTGCTTAAGCAGGGGTGGACTAGAAGACCTCAGAGGTCCCTTCCAACTGTTCTTATTCTGTCTAGAATGGCATAGGGTCTCCGGCGTGAGCAGGGGTGGACTAGAAGACCTCGGAGGCCCCTTCCACCTCTGTTCTTATTCTGTCTGGAATGGCATAGGGTCTCCGGCTTGAGCAGGGGGTGGGCTAAATGATCTCTGAGGTCCCTTCCAACTGTTCTTATTCTATCTAGAATGGGACAGGGTCTCCTGTTTGAGCAGGGGTGGACTAGAAGACCTCGGAGGCCCCTTCCAACTCTGTTCTGATTCTGTCTGGAATGGCACAGGGTCTCCAGCTTGAGCAGGGGGTGGGCTAAATGATCTCTGAGGTCCCTTCCAACTGTTCTTATTCTGTCTAGAATGGGATAGGGTCTCCTGTGTGAGCAGGGGTGGACTAGAAGACCTCGGAGGCCCCTTCCAACTCTTGTTCTTATTCTGTCTGGAATGGCATAGGGTCTCCAGCTTGAGCAGGGGGTGGGCTAAATGATCTCTGAGGTCCCTTCCAACTGTTCTTATTCTATCTAGAATGGGATAGGGTCTCCTGTGTGAGCAGGGGTGGACTAGAAGACCTCGGAGGCCCCTTCCAACTCTGTTCTGATTCTGTCTGGAATGGCACAGGGTCTCCGGCTTGAGCAGGGGGGTGGGCTAAATGATCTCTGAGGTCCCTTCTAACTCCTCCTCGTCCTGCTCTTCCCTCCCAGGGCTCTGACAGCACAGATCCCAAAGATGCTACCCAGCCTGAAGGAGACCAGCCTCAGCAGATCCAGGCGGGCGAGAGAGCCCCAGCCCCTCGATTCCGTCCCAGATACCGCAGGCAAGTCTTTCTCCGCACACAACACACACACACACACACACACCCTGCAGACAGAAGCTAACCAGGTTCCAAGCTGGCCTTCCCCTGGTTAAGACAAGGCTGCCTTGGCACAGGCATTTGCCCATCACGGTTTTGCCCAAGCAGGAGGAGACCCACTGTTTGGGGTTTTAGGGAGAGAGAGGGAAAGTTGGCTGGCTTGCTGACCAGGCGGGTCGATTGGACAAGCCAGGATTCCCAGCTTGTGGGGAAAGAGCCTCGCCAATGTTGGTTTGTGCAAGGAACAGAATTTGGAAGGTTTTTTCCCCTCCTGTAATTAAGCGACTTTCAGCAGAATCCTCCTCCAATCAGAAAGTAATTTGCTAAATCGTGATTTCTTCACCTGGAAGACTCCCCGATGGGTGGACTTACGACGCCCAGGAGCCCCCCACCCAGGGTATCGACTCCCCATTGAATTGTCCCGCCGTCTAGCCCTCTTTATCTCGGTTTGCCATTTCATTGTCCTGCCATCAGCTGGGCACGGTGGGTCGTTTTTTCCCCCCGCTTTGCCGAGATATAATATATTAAGATATATTACGTCTGCTGCATTCCCACCGTCGATTAAGAAAGTTAGTTACCCGATCAAAACAGGCGACAAAGGTAGTCACTTTTGCTCCTGCCTTAGCCGTGATGGATTTTGGTCAACCCTTTTGATGGCTGGGGAATTCTGGGGGCTGAAGTCCATCCGTTTTCATCCTGTCCAGGATGAAGAACGCCGCTCAACGTTATGCCTGGCACCCTAATTATTATTATTATTATTATTTTTAACGGCCAATTGTGCTTCTTGGCCTACCTCCAGCTACTCTATCTTTATTTAGCGTTACGTTTATATTCTATTTAGTGTCGTATCTTTTATGATTGATGAGGATTGCAGTTTAGGATCACAATCATGGCTCTGCTATGTCGAAAGCATATTCTATTATGCTAGGTTATAAGAAGTATATTCTATTATAATATATTTTACATTATAACTACATTATATTTCCACATGGTATAATAAGTATATCATACGATAATATACTTGTAACCTAATATAATAGAATAAGCTTTCTGCATAATATAATTATAGTATAATATTATAACCTAATATAATAGAATAAGCTTTCTGCATAGTATAATTATATTATAGTATAATATTATAGCCTAATATAATAGAATAAGCTTTCCGCATAGTATAATTATATTATAGTATAATATTATAGCCTAATATAATAGAAAAAGCTTTCTGCATAGTATAATTATATTATAGTATAATATAGGATAACTAGTATAATAGTATAATATAGGATAACAAGTATATTATAGTATGATATGCTTACAGTATTATAACCTAATATAATAGAAAAAGCTTTCTGCATAGTATAATTATATTATAGTATAATATAGGATAACTAGTATAATAGTATAATATAGGATAACAAGTATATTATAGTATGATATGCTTACAGTATTATAACCTAATATAATAGAATAAGCTTTCTGCATAGTATATTATAGTATAATATAGGATAATAAGTTTTTCGCATAATATAACAAGTATATTATAGAATAATATAGGATAGCAAGTATATTATAGTATAATATACTTATTGTAACCTAATATAATAGAATAAGCTTTCCGCATAGTATAACAAGCATATTATAGTATATTATAACTTAATATTAGAATAAGCTTTCTCCATAGTATAAGTATATTATATTATAATATAGGATAATAAGCTTTCCGCATAATATAACAAGTATATTATAGAATAATATAGGGTAATAAGTTTATTATAGTATGATATATTATAACCTAATAGAATAAGCTTTCCACATAGTATAACAAGTATGTTATAGTATAATTTAGGATAAAAAGTATATTATAGTATGATACACTTACAGTATTATAACCTAATATAATAGAATAAGCTTTCCCCATAGTATAATAAGTATATTATAGTATTATAATATACTTATTATACTATGCAGAAAGCTTATTCAGAGGGCAGGACAAGGAACAACAGATGGAAACTAACCAAGGAGAGAAGCAACGTGGAATTAAGGAGAAACTTCTTAACCGGGAGGACAATTAGCCAGGGGAACAGCCTGCCACCAGAAGTTGTAGGTGCTCCATCCCTGGAGGTTTTTTTTTTAACAAGAAACTGTCTGAAATGGTATAGGGCCCTCCAGTTTGAGCAGGTGGGCTGGACTAGAAGACCTCTAAGGTCCCTTCCAAGTTCCAACTCTTGTTATTCTGCTCTGGGGCACCTCCGATTCTTCGTCTCTTCGTCCAAGGTGAATCACACACACACCCCTCTCTCTCTCTCTCCTGCCCAGACCTTTCCGCCCCCGTCCCCCGCAGCAGCCCACCACGGAGGGAGGCGATGGCGAGACGAAAGCAGCCCAAGCGCCAGCGGACGGGATCCGTCCCGAGCCTCAACGGCAGCGCAACCGACCTTACTTCCAACGCCGACGCCAGCAGACGGCTTCGGCTCGCCAGACAGCGACTGAGGTGAGATGCAGGGGGGAAATTGGTGTGTGTGTGTGCAGGGGGTGCAGGAGGAAGTAGAATTGCATCCAAATCGACCAATTCCAGTTGATATTTTTTTATTTTGAATCTTTTTTTCAATCTTCCGGTGAAGTTCGCAAAGCGGAAAACTTCGTTATTTTTACAGAACACTATTTTTCTGGACCCCCCTGCCCCAAATATTAGGGGTATCTTAAAGATCCCCGATTTACCTTCTTGGAGAATCGATGGGGGTCCCTGGGCAGGAAGGATGGACGGATGGAAAGGAAGGGGGTTTTTGATCCTTGTTTAACGACGCCAGTTGGGACCGGCAGCTGTCGTTAAACAGCTTTGTACATGGGAGGGGAATGGGACTGTGCTACTTAGTGACGGCACTCCCAGCAAACTGGAATTTGGGAAGACGGGGCACGCAACCCCGTCGTTCCCCTTCGGGGGGGGGGGAAATGCAAAGGTGCCAGAAACTGACCGGATCGTGTTCTGTGCTGGTTTCTCCAAGCCTCCCCTCCCCACGCAATCTGACCCCGTCCCCCTCTTTCTCACCCCAGGCGACCACCAATACTAAGGAGCAGCCGGCCCCCAGCTCTGCAGCTGCCGGGGGGGACACCCCAGCTGCCAGCACTCCTGTGATGACTCAAGAACCGGTGGTCGAAGCCAGCAAGCCGGCTTCCCCAGCTCAGGAAAGTCCCACCCAACCACTGCCGGAAATCCAGCAACAGCTTGTGGATGTAAGCAAAAGGGGGTAGGGGGAGAGACCCCTGGTTAAGCCCCCACCCAGCTTCTTCCCCCGGGGTGCATGGGCTTGGAAATGGCCCCCGCAATGCCTTTGCAGGCCACCGGGGGTCACTCTTGAGCCACCTCTTCAGCAGCAGCCACAGTTCCAATTCCCCCCAATGGGCAGATTTTACCACTCATTTACCTTTTTTTTAAAAATTAAAATCCAGATTTCAACACCTGAGCCTGGGGGAGAGCTTGCCCCTGCTTTACTGGCATGAAGAGCCTGCCCACACCGAGGGGATGCCAAGAGCTGTGATCTGGTAAGGGGAGATTTCTTTTTATTTATATTGATAAATATAAATGGGTTGGTGGGTTCAAACTCGGTTTTGTTTTCACGCCGTTTTCTGGGTCGGAGAAAAATGAAGACGGGCGGATTTGGCAAGCAGCTTTTAACCGTACAACTCCCCTCCGAGCGTCGAGTTTAGACCTGTGTCGTTTAGTTTTTACTTTACAATGTTGATAAATTGTGTGTGTGTGCGAGGTGGGTGGGTGGGTGGGTTTGAAAGCTGCCGGACGCCAACGGAAAAGTTTTGCAAACTTGACACTTGTGCAGATTTCTCCCTCTTCCTCCTGAGAGCTTCTTGGCAAGGGACCTCTCAAATGCACCGAGATTTGTTTAGATAGATAGATAGATAGATAGATAGATAGATAGATAGATAGATAGATAGATAGATAGATAGATAGATAGATAGATAGGGAGAGAGAGATAGAGAGAGGGAGAGAGAGATAGAGAGAGGGAGAGAGAGAGGGAGAGGGATGATTGATAGATGATAGATGATTGATAGATGATAGATGATTGATAGATGATTGATAGATGATAGATAGATAGATAGATAGATAGATAGATAGATAGATGATAGATAGATCTTTTTCTCAGATATCCCGACTGCCTGCAAACCCATCAGAAACTATTAAGAAGTTGTATTTCCTAATCTGTCTGGCTTGGCCAATTTTTTTTTATTTTTATTCCTTTAGCCAAGGGATGGTTTTGCTCCTTCAGCTGAAAATTCAGATTTAAAGAGGTCCTTGGCATGCTTACAGCTTAACAGAGGTGGAAGGGACCTTGTAGGTCATCTAGTCCAACCCCCCACCCAAGCAGGAGACCCTAACTCACCCCCCCATTTCAGGAAAGAAGGAAGGAAGAACAGAATAACAGAGTTGGAAGGGACCTTGTGGGTCATCTAGTCCAACCCCCCCCCCACACTCCCCCAAGCAGGGGACCCTACGCCATTTCTGCTGCTCCCTGAGCTGGTCTCTGCTTTCTTGCCGACGTTTCGTTACCCAAACTTGTTACAACATCAGTGCTGCAGGAAAACAGCCCAGCTCAAGGACCTTCCATTCAATTCTTAGCAAACAGTCTCTTTTTATCGGTGTCCAGATTTAAGTTTGCACGGCCTCCCCCTGCCTCAATCTTCAAGGTTCCCTCGAGGGGGGAAAGGGAGAGGTGTTGTCTTCCTTCTGCTCCCCGCACACCTCCAACCTGGCGTCCGTTTGAATCTCCCCTTCCTCTCTTTGCAGGTATCCAGAATGTGCCTCCAACCCAAGTTACCTCATCCTGCACTTGAAGAGACCCAAACTTCACCGATATAACCCTCTTTGCTGCTTTTGAAGTTCTAAAATGTTAAAAAAAAAAAAGGAAAGAAAGAAAGAAAAAAAGAAGGAAGGAAGGAAGAAAACAGAAGAATAAATCTGACCGGGCCGGGGAGGGGGGAAAAAACACTTTTTGACCAAAAAGGAAAAAAAAAGTCACTTTGCTTTAAAAATTACAAAAAAGAGAGAGATTTTCAGAGGGGTTTTGTTTTTGTTTTTGTCTGCCCTCCATCCACAGCTTCGCCAGTTTAAAAGGAAAGAAAGGAAGGAAGGAAGGAAGAAGAGGAGGAAAACTGGCTGTTGAATCTTGAGTTCATTTTTTTTTCCTTTCCGCCCCCTCCCCCCAATTGTTTGAAGAGCCACCCCCCCTGTGTGTCAACCATTGTGTGCAGTTTTGGGCGTCAGTAAAAAGAGAAATTTGCACAGAGTTGACGTCATATCGCCTGGTTTTTTCCCCCCTCTCCCCGTCGACAAATTCGAAGGTCGCCATCCTTGGCTCTAAAGAAAGCTGCCCCCCCCCAAAAAAACTTTCCCTGTCGGAGTAGGGGGGTCGAGATTTTGTTGGCTCCAAATTAAACCGTGGGGTGGGGGAGGGAAGAGAGACGGGGGGTGGGTGGGTGTAGTGGTTACGGCACTGGGCTACAATATCCATAGCCCTTAGAGTTATATACAGCTTCACAGGGCTTTTCTAGGCCCCTCAAAGGGGTTTACAGAGTCAGCCTCTTGTCGTCGTCGTCGTCGTCCCCCGGACAATCTGGGTCCTCATTTTACTGACCTTGGGAAGGGCGGAAGGCTGAGTCAACCTGTAGCCTGGGGAGATTCAAACTGCCAAATTGCAGGCAGCCGGCAGTCAGCGGAAGTAGCCAGCAGTACTACACTCTTAACCACTGTGCCACCTTGGCTCATCTGTCTGTCTGTCTATATTCTCTCTCTCCATATCTATCTATATCCATCTCTCTCTCTCTCTCTCCATATCTATATCCATCTCTCTCTCTCTCTCCATATCTATATCCATCTCTTTCTTTCATATCTATCTATATCCATCTCTCTCTCTCTCTCTCCATATCTATATCCATCTCTCTCTCTCTTTCATATCTATCTATATCCATCTCTCTCTCTCTTTCATATCTATCTATATCCATCTCTCTCTCTTTCTCTCTCTCTCCATATCTTATATCCATCTCTCTCTCTCCATATCTATCTATATCCATCTCTCTCTTTCATATCTATCTATATCCATCTCTCTCTCTCTCTCTCTCTCCATATCTATATCCATCTCTCTCTCTCTCCATATCTATCTATATCCATCTCTCTCGCTCTCTCCATATCTATCTATATCCATCTCTCTCTCTTTCTCTCTCTCTCCATATCTATCTATACCCATCTCTCTCTCTCTCTCCATATCTATATCCATCTCTCTCTTTCTTTCATATCTATATCCATCTCTCTCTCTTTCTCTCTCTCTCCATATCTATCTATACCCATCTCTCTCTCTCTCTCCATATCTATATCCATCTCTCTCTCTCTCTTTCATATCTATATCCATCTCTCTCTCTTTCTCTCTCTCTCCATATCTTATATCCATCTCTCTCTCTCTCCATATCTATCTATATCCATCTATCTCTCTCTCTTTCATATCTATATCCATCTCTCTCTCTTTCTCTCTCTCTCCATATCTTATATCCATCTCTCTCTCTCTCCATATCTATCTATATCCATCTATCTCTCTCTCTTTCATATCTATCTATATCCATCCATCTCTCTCTCTCTCTCTCTCTCTCTCCCCATATCTATATCCATCTCTCTCTCTCTCCATATCTATCTATATCCATCTCTCTCTCTCTCCATATCTATCTATATCCATCTCTCTCGCTCTCTCCATATCTATATCCATCTCTCTCTCTCTCTCTCTCTCCATATCTATATCCATCTCTCTCTCTCTCTCCATATCTATCTATATCCATCTCTCTCGCTCTCTCCATATCTATCTATATCCATCTCTCTCGCTCTCTCCATGTCTATCTATATCCATCTCTCTCTCTCTCTCCATTATATCTATCTATCTATCTATCTATCTATCTATCTATCTATCTATCTATCTATCTATCTATCTATCTATCATCTATCTCTTTCTCTCTCCATATCTATATCCATCCATCCATCTATATCTATCTCTCCATATCTATATCTATCTATCTATCTATCTATCTATCTATCTATCTATCTATCTATCTATCTATCTATCTATCATCTATCTATCATCTATCTATCATCTATCATCTATCTATCATCTATCTATCATCTATCATCTATCTATCTATCTATCTATCTATCTATCTATCTATCTATCTATCTATCTATCTATCTATCTATCTATCTATCTATCTCTCCCGATCTATCCATCATGCTCTCTATGTATCCATATTTATATCCACATCTCTCTCCCCCCCTCTCTCTCTATATATCTATATCTATATCTATCTCTCCATCTCTCTCCCTCTCCATCTCCCTCCCCATCTCCCCCCCCATCTATTGCAATAGCACTTAGTCTTATATACCACCCTAAGCGTTTTATAGAGTCAGTCTATTGCCCCCCAAAACCTGGATCCTCATTTTATCCACCTCGGAAGGAGTAGAATAGAACAACAGTGTTGGAAGGGACCCTGAAGGTCTTCTAGTCCAACCCCCTGCCTGGGAGGGGAGGCTGAGTCAGCCTTGAGCCTGGGGAGATTCGAAGTGTCAAACTCCAACAGCTGGCAGTCAGCAGAAGTAGCCTACAGTACTGCACTCCGACCACTGCACCACCGTGGCTCTAGAAACCAGGAGGATGCGAGTTCAAATCCTCCCTTAACACACACACCATCAGACCTGGGGCCACTCCCTTTTTCTCTCCGTCCTGGGAAGCAGGACAAGGGAGCTGACCACTTTGGGAATTTCGGGGATGATTGGCCCCAAAATCACCCAACTGGCTTTCATGTTTTAAGGTGGGACTAGAACTCACCGTCTCCTAGTGATGGGCCTTACCAAGGGGTTAAGAGTTTTGGTCTCCTTTTCCTGAGCCATCAGTGGAACAACTTGCCACCTGAAATTGTGGGTTCTCCATCCCTGGAGGCTTTTAAGAAGACTGGCCAGCCATTGGTCTGGGATGGTGTAGGATCTCCTTGAGCAGGGGGTTGGACTAGAAGACCTCCAAGGTCCCTTCCGTTATTCTGTTAGATTAACCAAGGATTGGGCTGACATGAGAGACAGTCTTCCAAATATCTCAGGGTCAAGCTATTCTCCAAAGCCCCTGAAGGCAGGACAACAGAATCGGAATCACAGAGATGGAAGGGACCCTGTAGGTCATCTAGTCCAACCCCGCACAGGACGAGAAGCGACGGGTGGAAACTCACCAGGGAGAGAAGCAACTTAGGAGGGACAAAAGTCTCAAATTTTTGCAACCTTCTCTAAATGCCGCTGGCTGGGGAATTGATTCTTTGCCTAAAAACACCAGAAAAATAAAATAAAATCTAGCCGAGGTTTCGGTGTAACATCTTCCTGTTTCCCACGGTCTTCCGTTCCGCGACTTCTCTCTTTCTGAGGAAATTCCCGAGTAATTCAAACGTCGTGCCAAGCAAAGAGAAAACTCCAAAGCGTAGCCATCTATCCTTTTATATACAAATACCGTGGTTTTTTTTTCTAGAAATACATTAGGAAACATGCCCACACGCGTGCACACACGCACACACACACAAAAAACCCTCGGGCCACGTTAAGACATTTTCTCTCGTGACACAAAACCCTTCGCGCCGTTAGACGAAGCCGGAGGGGGAGAAAATCTGCTTAAAAATATATATATATTTTGACAATTTCTCGCATTATTTTTTTTTCATTCCCCGTGCTGGTTTTCCCGCACGGAGGGGTGGCGTAGTGGCTCGAATTTCCCCGCCGTTTTGTCGGCTTCTGTTTTAAAACTTTCCTGCTGCCGTAGGAGGGAAATAATAAAAAAATAACCCATAATTCTAAGCGCTCTTTGTAGTAGGATGCAAAAGAAAAAGAGGTTTGAAAACTCGCAGGGGTTGAAAAGTAGAGGAGGGGGGGAATTCGACACAGAATTCCCACGGACGGCAATGGAGAAAACGGGACCCAATCCCAGGTCTGTGTGGAAATTTATTCCTTGCAAACCCCTTTCCTTACTAACCCTGATGATGCTACCTAGTTAGGTCATGAGACGTTTGCAAGGAAACCACCAAGCTCAGAGAGCATCAAGGACCCCTGAGTCGTTTTCTTCCACCTCCTCCTCTCTGCAAACTCCACTCCCTTTTAGCACTCAGTAGTGGGTTTCTACCGGTCCACACCGGTTCGTGCGAACTGGTTCGTCCGGTGGACCTGGAAGTAACTTCCGGGGACGCCAGCACCGGCCTTGTCGCTCGATATCTCCCTTGCCGTCCGGTCGCAGCTCGCTCGCTAGCCCGCCCGTCCGCACTAAACTAGGCCAGCCCAGCTAGTAGCACTGATGACGTTCGTTAGTTGGGTCATGAAACGTCTGGAAGAAAACCACAAGTTACGAGCGCACCCAGGACCCCACAGTCCTTTTCGTCCTCCCTACAAACCCCACTCCCTTCTAGCACTGATGACGTTCCCTAGTTGGGTCATGAAACGTCTGCAAGGAAACCACCCAGCTCAGAGGCCCCCAAGGGACCCCTCCTTTCAACCCCGAGCTACGAATATTCTCCTTTAATGGTGGGTGAAGGTGCCCCACAAAATAATTTGTTTGCAAAATCGTCCCTTTTGCAATATGAATTTGTTTTTAAGCCTAACCGTTTTCAAAACCCACAGCTCCAGTTAGGGTTCCCCCCCCCTTTTTTTTTAATCTCAGGCATCTGTGGTGGTTTTGGGGTGGGTGGGGGGGCAGAGTCCTGGTAATCGCGGAGACGCAGGAGAGGCAAAAGGCTGGGTTGGGGGAGGGGGGGTTAACCATGCCATCTGATCAGGAATTGACTGTTTGCAAGAGATCAGCTCAGCTCCCCAGAGAAGTAGGCGTCTCTCGCACTCGGGCCCCCGAAAGGGAAGGGAGGTCCAGGAAACGGGGTTGAGAGGGAGGACAGCGACCGAGAAAACGTTGCGCCTTGCAGTGTTTCCCAGCCAGACGGGTGGACTCCAACTCCCAGAATTCAAGACTGGTGGTTGAAAAACATTTATGCTGCTTGGGGAATTCTGGGAGTTGGTTGAGACCCACAAATGCTGGATGGGGAATTCTGGGAGTTGGTTGAGATCGACAAGTGCTGGATGGGGAATTCTGGGAGATGAAGCCCACCCGTCTTAAAGTGGCGGAGGGTGGGAGGCACTGTCCATGGAAAGCAGCCTGCCTCTTGACTCTCGCAGGATGGAGTAGGGGCCTTGTAGTCCTTCCTCTGGAGGTGGCCTCAGTAGTCCCAACATCACCACGGAGGGCCAGAGAGGGACTACCGGCCATTCTCGGACTCTTCCACCTCTTTGGTCAACACCAATGTGGCTCCTTTAAGACTCGTGGACTTCAATTCCCAGAATTCCCCAGCTGGCAAGGTTTTTACCCAGAATTCAGCTGTGTATAGGACTTTCTTAATAGATGGTGGGAATGAAGCACAGGTACTATATCTTGGCTTGACAGCAAAGTAGAAGGAAATGGCCTGGGGAATTCTGGGAGTTGAAGTCCACAGGCCTTAAAGGTGACCCTTTCAACAGCCCCCCCCCCCCCCCGGTCTAGTAGGCCTATCGTGAACCCCGTGAAAGAGGAACCCTCCCGAGGGAGTAGCAAGGAACTCTGTCCATGCTCTTGTGCAATATGCACTCAGGAGGTATCTTGACCCCAAGACAACCAGGGACGACATGTGGAAGTTGCGGATGGGTATTTGGCAGCCAGTCTCTCCTGTGGGGAGAGGACTGGTTTGTGCATCAGAAAAAAAGGGGGCCACCCAGAGGGCATCTTTCCAACCCAAAGCTTAATTTACAGCAGAGCGAGAGTGATGCCTGCCCTCCCGATCTTCTTTTCTTAAAAATGCAAGCGGACCGAAGAAACCGTTTGGCCGAGACCCCGAGACCGTCCGGCAAGGCCTCGTGGCCCTAAAGTGCTAGTCAAACCCGGCAATCTTTGCCGCCGTCCCTGATTCCACTCCTTGTGGTCTCCTTTCCTTCTCCGCCGTTCCTTTCCCTGCTCTTCCACACACCGCCCGCCCCCCCTCTTCATTCGTGGCCGTCTTGACCCAGCTCCTCCAGCTCCGTGTAAGGCTTGAACTCGTGTTCCAACAACGACCGGTTGCGTCGGAATGCGGTGGCGATGTCGTCGAAAGTGCGCCCCCGAGTCTCAGGCACCTTGAGGTAGGTGAAGGCGGAGAAGATGAAGAGGAGGATGGCGAAGATGAGGAAGACGTAAGCACCGATCGCCTCCTGCAAGGGATGACAGAATAACAGAGGTGGAGGGGATCTTCGAGGTCTTCTAGTCCAACCCCCCTGCCCACGATCATAGAAACATAGGGCTGGAAGGGTCCTTGGAGGTCTTCTAGTCCAACCCCCCCCAGATCATAGAAACATATGGCTGGAAGGGACCTTGGAGGTCTTCTAGTCCAACCCCCCCAGATCATAGAAACATAGGGCTAGAAGGGAACTTGGAGGTCTTCTAGTCCAACCCCCCCAGATCATAGAAACATAGGGCTAGAAGGGACCTTGGAGGTCTTCTAGTCCAACCCCACTGCCCAAGATCATAGAAACATAGGGCTGGAAGGGACCTTGGAGGTCTTCTAGTCCAGCCCCTTGGTCAAGACCATAGAAACGTAGGGCTGGAAGGGACCTTGGAGGTCTTCTAATCCAATCCCCCCCCCCCGCCCAAGATCATAGAAACATAGGGCTGGAAGGGACCTTGGAGGTCTTCTAGTCCAGCCCCTTGGTCACGACCATAGAAACATAAGGCTGGAAGGGACCTTGGAGGTCTTCTAGTCCAGCCCCTTGGTCACGACCATAGAAACATAAGGCTGGAAGGGACCTTGGAGGTCTTCTAGTCCAGCCCCTTGGTCAAGACCATAGAAATATAGGGCTGGAAGGGACCTTGGAGGTTTCTAATCCAATTCCGCCCCCCCCCCCCACCAGCCCAAGATCATAGAAACATAGGGCTGGAATAGACCTTGGAGGTCTTCTAGTCCAGCCCCTTCCCCCCAGATCATAGAAACATAGGGCTGGAAGGGTCCTTGGAGGTCTTCTAGTCCAACCCCGCTGCCCAAGGTCATAGAAACATAGGGCTAGAAGGGAACTTGGAGGTCTTCTAGTCCAACCCCCCAAGGTCATAGAAACATAGGGCTGGAAGGGACCTTGGAGGTCTTCTAGTCCAACACACACACACACACACACACGACGCAAGATCATAGGGACATAGGGTTTAAGCGGGACTCCGACTCACCTGGATGGCCGGGAAGCTCATGCCGATGATGAAGTTGCAAGTCCAATTGGCAAAGCCGGCGACGGCCATGGCGGCCGGCCGGGGTCCCTGGCTGAAGAGCTCGGCCACGATGAACCACGGGATGGGGCCGGGCCCGATCTCAAAGAAGGCCACGAAGGCGAAAATGGCCACCATGCTGAGGTATCCCATCCAGGGGACGCTTTTCTGTGGAGAGAGAGAAGAACGTCTGAGGGGATTTGAACCGGACACGCAACGCAGATACGGACGGGATAGTCCTCGCATTGCGACGCTTCGTTTCGTGACCATTCAGAGTCGACCTGGCCCTGAAGTAAGGGACCTAAGACTGGTTTTCTCACACTTACGACGGTTGCAACGCACGCACGTATTTATGACGGTCGTAGCAGCCATACGGTGATGGGATCAAAATCCAGGCGCTTGGCAAGTGACTTGTATTTATGACGGTCACAGCGTCCCGGGGTCACGCGATCCCCTTTTGTGACCTCCCAACGAGCAAAGTCAATGTGGGGAAGCCGGATTCACTTAACGACCGTGTGACTCACTTAACAATTGCAGGGATTCACTTATCAATTATGGGAAGGAAGGGCTTAAAATGGAGCAAAATTTACTTAACAACTTAACAAGTTCGGGGCTCCACCGTGGTCGTAAGGCGAGGACTGCCTATGTAATTGATTGACTAACTTAACGACCACGGTGATTCGCTTAACAACTGAGGCAAGAAAGGTTGCAAAATGAAGCAAAACTCACCAAACAAATGCTTCGCTTAACAGCAGGAATTTTGGGCTCAATTGTTGGGGTCATGTCAAGGACCCCTCCGTATGGTCAATGATTCGCTTAACGACCGTGCTGCTAACTTAACAACTACAGAGTTTTGGGTTAAGAAAGGTGACAACATGGAGCCAAACTCAGAAAACAACTGTTTTGCTTAACAACCAGAAACATGTGGCTCGGTTGGAGTTATATGTTGAGGACTACCTCCGTTTGGGCGTCTGAGGTGAGGAGGGCTTCCTTTTGGGGGCCTACTGAAGTGGGGGGGCACCCATGTTGTTTCCTCCCTCACAAAAGGAAATCGGACACCCAGTTGGTTCAGATTAAGAGACAGCGGAACTGACCGCCACAAGATGCGGCTGATTGGGACGGAGAGAAACGCAGCCCTCAATAGGCGGCATCCTTGGTCCGGCTACTCACCAGGAGGAGGAGCGAAGTCATCATCAAAAGGGCACAGACCCCCATTCCGAATAAGCCCACCATGTGTAACGTCCGCCTTCCTGCCCGCTCGACCAAGAACACCTGGAAGAGAGTGGAAAGGTGAGGAACAGGTGATCCCCGGGGGGGCCAGGTAAATGATCCTGCTTGATTTCTATAGCAAATTATCGAGAGCAATGTTTGAATTTTATAGCAAACTAGCTGATAACCCTGAGTAGCCTGGGTATGTGTTTATCCCAATTCTGTATTACCATGGCAACTCCACTGTGCTGTACAGTAGAAGCCATTTGAAGGCACAACAGGCTGTATCTTAACAGAACTGGAATCCAAAATGCACACTATCGCTGTCAAAAGTACTGTGAGTTGACACTATAGATGTAATTCAGTCCTTTTTATTTTAGCGGCCCAGGCGTTCCAGAGTTATGCTGGAACGTACAGACACGGACACACACACTGGCAGGGATGTGTTCCTGTATCGGTTCGCTTTGCGCGTGCTTTGTGCTGCTCGCACAGGATCGGTTGACTGAAAATTGCGCAGAAACATGCTGGCAATGGCAGAAGAGACTGGGAAACTGGTTCAGGGGCGTGGCCAGCCTGTTCTGCGACCCGAGCCAAATCACCACTACCGGTTCGGTCAAACCGGGAGCAGCCCACCTCTGCACACTGAGGGGTGTCTTGCCCTCCACAGTATTTGCTTCCAGTGAGTAAGTCATCTGTGTACCAAGTTTGGTTGAAATTGCTTGAGGCGTTCCAGAGTTATGTTGGAACACACTCACACAAGCACATCCATTTTTATATAGATAGATTGAGCAGGGGGTTGGACTAGAAGACCTCCAAGGTCCCTTCCAGCTCTGTTATTTTGTTATTTCAAGGTCTACAGTAAATTACTGGTAGCAAATTTTGATTTTGATTTTTATAGCAAATTGAGCAGGGGGCTGGACTAGAAGACCTCCAAGGTCCCTTCCAGCTCTGTTATTTCAATTATAGCAAATCATTGATAGCAAATTTCGATTTTTATAGCAAATTGAGCAGGGGGCTGGACTAGAAGACCTCCAAGGTCCCTTCCAGCTCTGTTATTTCAATTATAGCAAATCATCGATAGCAAATTTCGATTTTTATAGCAAATTGAGCAGGGGGCTGGACTAGAAGACCTCCAAGGTCCCTTCCAACTCTCTTATTCTGCTATTTCAATGTCTACAGTAAATTATTGGTAGCAAACTCCCGTACGGGACTTGGTAATTGCTAAATTTTGCGGACAACGGGAGGAAGGAATGGCTGGAACTTAACCAACATTTCTCAGCCGTTTTAAGTTGTGTGGACTTCAACTCCCAGAATCCCCCTCTTTTTCTTTTCACTTTGCCGAAGTCAAGTTATATTACGTTCACCTCGTACCCCCCCTCTACTAAGAAAGCTACCCTATACGAAATAAAATGCGATCGAGGAGTTGAACCGCATTTGTTCTTCTTTATTTATTCATTTAATGACCATTCCAAGGGAGTGATGACCTTACGACCGTGGCAGGGTCATCCCCCCCCCCCCGCCGGGTCACAGGATCGAAATCCAGACGCTTGGCGACGGACTCGTATTTACGACGGTCGCAGAGTCCCAGGTTGACGCGACCCGCAAATCCAGAGGGGAAATTCAGCCGGTTCGTATCGGTTCGCTCGAACCGGTTGCAGAAATCGCGGGTGGGTTAGCTCTATGCTGTCCTATTTAGGCAAGTTTTTAGGGCCGGGTGTATGCGTGGAAGGCGTGTGCGCGAGCAGTGCGCATAAATGGAAGGGATCGCTTACCGAAATGACGGTGAAGACGGTGTTGACCACGCCCGTCCCGATAGTCGCGTATATGGGTTGCTCCAAGCCAGCTTTGGTCAAGATGTCGGTGGAGTAATAGAAGACCTAAACATGGAGGGGGAAGGTTCTTCGTGGTCCTTGGGGGGTCCCCTGTCCCACCACCCTCCTTCTTCCCGGCAGCCCCACTTACCGCATTGATGCCCGACAGCTGCTGGGACAGCTGCAGCACCACAGCGATCAGCAGCGGCTGGCGGTAAATGCCGGAACGGAAGAGCTGGAGGATGGAGACTTTAGGCTCCATGTCCATTCGCCGTTTCTCCTCCTTCATCTCGGTCAATGCCGCGCTCACATCCTGACGTCCCGTCAGCCGCTTGAGACCTAGGGAGGAGGGAGGGGGAACCCGTGGAAGTTAGCAAGAGGGGAGCGCCGCCCAATGGGGTGGGGAAAGAGGGAATTCAAGGAACGGGGGTGGGTGGGTGGGAAGATGGCATGGGAAAAGAGGGATGGCCAACCATTGGGTCTGCTTGAAGGAACATCTCAATCCGGGCTCTAGAACTGCAATTCCCAGCGTCCCTTTGGGATGTTAGCTCAGGATTTTGGGACTTGTAGGCATCTGGAGGGTAATGGATTTTGGGGGAAGCTGGACAAGATTCCATGGGTGGATCCATAAATACGGTCAACGGTGAGAAGTGAAGAATAGATCAGAAGGCCTAACTTTAACTTGAGGTCATTTCCTGTAGTTGTGGGTGTTCCATCACCGGAGAATTTCAGAAAACAGACCGGACAATCTTATGCCTTGGGTGGTATAATGTCTCCTGCTTGAGCAGGGGCTGGACTAGAAGACCTCTGGGGTCCCTTCTAGCCTTATGATTCTATGTGTTGTGGTCTGCCAGTGGCCTGCGGAGCTGGCAGCCGAGTCGGAGTCAGCGAGGAGGTTGGGGAGGGACATGGGCCAGTCCTGGAGTCTGGGGGAGGCTCGGACGAGGGCTCTGTGTCGGAGGTAGAGAGGGGGCCTCCGGGAATTATTTGCTGCCTCCGGAGCCTGATACCAGCGAGGCAGAAGAACAGTGTGAGCCTGTTCCCACTGTGCCCATGCGCAGAGCTGCCAGAAGGCAAGAACAGTTAAGACAAAACGGGCGACTAGGGAGTGAGGCTTGGAGATGATTGGCCCCTCCCATAAGACGTAAACAAGGAGCAAACTATTTGCAGGAAGCAATTTTGTTCGTTTTGGTCGGTTCAAACTCTGAAGCTCCGTTTTGACTCTGTGCTAAGTTTGGCCCTTGCAAAACTAACTGGCCATTAGTTGCTCCGGTAGCGTTTCAAGGGAGATAAAGGTGGGTGCTTATCAGCCTTGCCCTGAAAGACTTTGGCAGACTTCTGTAGGACTCTCCGCAGACTGTTTGTGAATCGTTACGGGCTGGGAATGAACATAATTCACAGCCGTAGAAATAAAAAGAGGGTTTGGGGGACGAAGCGTGCGCTTTTTGTACTGTCTGAGGAAGCCTCGGTCAGGGCACTCTGTCCTAGCTCAGGGGTCTCCAAACTTCCTGCCAACTAACCCTCCTCCTAAGCCTTTCCATCACTTTGTACCTTAGTTGGCTTGGTATAATGCTAAGTCCTGAGTGCACAATGCCCAAGAGTGCCGCAGAGCATGTGCAGAGTTCCTCGCTACTCCCTCAGGAGGTTCCTTTGGCAGCCTTCCTCCTTCAAGTAGTCCAGAAACATTCATTTTTCCAGCCAAATTGCCACCTTCGACACCGGTCTGTGTGTGTCTCCACTCATCCGTCCATCTGTCCGTCCAAACCTTAGGCCCCTTTAAGGCTCACGGACTCCAAAATCCCAGAATTCCCCAGCCAGCAAGGCTTTACCAGAATTCACACACTGGTAAGAACAAAAATAAAGGTGACTAGACTATTTTCTCGCAAATTTTGTTTGTGATAACTTCCTTCATAGACAGCGGGAATGAAGTATGCATAATATATCTTCGCCAGCAAAGTGGCGGGGGGGGGGGCGGAGAGAAAGCTGGCTGGGGAATTCTGGGAGTTGAAGTCCACCAGTCTGTAAAGTGGGCAAGGTTGGAGACCCCTGATTTAAGACCTGTGGACTTCAACTCCCAGAATTCCCCAGCCAACTCTCTCTTTTTCTCACTTGGCTGAAATAAAGATATATTACACCTACTGCATACCCACCGTCTATTAAGAAAGTTACCCTACGGGGCTGGCTGGGGAATTCTGGGAGTTGAAGTCTACCAGTCTTCAAGTGGCCAAGGTTGGAGACCCCCGATTTGATACTCGTGGACTTCAACTCCCAGAATTCCCCAGCCAACTCTCTCTTTTTCTCACTTTGCTGAAGTCAAGATATATTACGCTTACTGTATACCCACCGTCTATTAAGAAAGTTACCCTACGTGGCTGCCTGGGCGAAGTCCACAGCGCTCCTCCCCGGATCTTACCCAGGGAACGTTCTACTACAAGTGGTCTTCAACTTACAACGGTTCATTTAGCGACTGTTCCAACCCCAAGGGGAAAAAGAAGCCTCACGAACGGCCCTCACTTTGACAATCACTCCAGCGTCCCCGCAGTTGCGCGATCGCAATTCGGACGCTCGGCGACAGTGGCTTGTGAAATCGGGCAAAACTCACTTCACAACTGTCCCGCTTTGCAACGGGCAGACAGGGCTCGTCGGCTGCGGTCATAAGCGGGGTGGGTGGGTGGGGGCCATTGCCCGTACTCACTTTCTTTGGCCTTGGACTCCTTGTTCCGGATGATGTACAGGTAGCGCGGGCTCTCCGGACAGAAAGGGAAGAGCAGGAGCTGCAGGATGGAGGGCACCACGGTGATGCCCATCAAGAGGGGCCAGTAGGTCTCCGTGCCCAACAGGCTTTCCAGGCCGCAGATCTGTGGCAGGAGGGGGGGGGGGACGGGAGAAAGCAGTTGGTTCAAGACGGACGCGCAATCAACTGGAAGAGGCTGCGCTAAATATCGGCGCGTCAAGAGGAGGAGCTGCTCGCGTTTGTGGGGTCCCTGAAGCTCTCAGAGAGTGGTTGGCTTTCTAGCGGGCGTTTCATGAGCCAACTAGGGAATGCCATCAATGCGAGGAGGAGGAGGAGGAGGAGGAGGAGGAGGAGGAGGAGGAGGAGGAGGAGAAAGAAGAAGAAGAAGAAGAAGAAGAAGAAGAAGAGAGGAGGAGGAGGAGGAGGAGGAGGAGGAGGGGAAGGGAAGAGGAAGAAGAAGAAGAAGAAGAGGAGGAGGAGGAGGAGGAAGAAGAAGAAGAAGAAGAAGAAGAAGAAGAAGAGAGGAGGAGGAGGAGGAGGAGGAGAAGGGGAAGGGAAGAGGAAGAAGAAGAAGAAGAAGAGGAGGAGGAGGAGGAGGAGGAGAAGAAGAAGAAGAAGAAGAAGAAGAGAGAAGGAGGAGGAGGAGGAGGAGAAAGAAGAAGAAGAAGAAGAAGAGAGAAGGAGGAGGAGGAGAAGGAGGAAGAAGAAGAAGAAGAAGAAGAGAGAAGGAGGAGGAGGAGGAGGAGAAGGGGAAGGGAAGAGGAAGAAGAAGAAGAAGAGGAGGAGGAGGAGGAGGAGGTGGAAGAAGAAGAAGAAGAAGAAGAGAGAAGGAGGAGGAGGAGGAGGGGAGGAGGGGGAGGGGAGGGGGGAGGAGGAGGAGAGGGGGAGAAGGACTGTGGGGTCCTTGGGGGTCTTTGAACTTGGCTGTTTTCTTGCAGACGTTTTATGACCCAACTAGGTAGCATCATCAGTGCTAGAATGTGCAAATACCCCTCCCTTCAACCACTGATGATGTTCCCTAGTTGGGTCATGAAGCGTCTGCAAGAAATATCCAAGCTCGGAGAACCCCCAGGACGCCCCAGTTTTTTCCTCCTCCTCCTCCTCCTCTTCCTCCTCCTTCTCTCTGCAACCCCCCCACCCCTTTCCAGCACTGATGATGTCCTCTAGTTGGGTCATGAAACATCTTCCAGAATACCTGAAGCTTAGAGACCACCAAGGACACCATAGTCGTCGTCGTCGTCGTTGTCGTCGTCGTCGTCGTCGTCCTCGTCCTCCTCCTCCTCCTCCTCCCTCGCACTGATGATGTTCCCTAGCTGGGTCATGAAACGTCTTCAAGGAAACCCCCAAGCTTAGAGAGCACCAAGGACCCCCACAGTCCAATCTTGGCCTACAGAAGATCTCTTCAACTGGTAGAAAGAGCACCAGTTACACTTCCCGCAGGCCTCCCCAAGGCTTCGCTGGTGAAGCCTTTGGGAAAACAACACCTTACATGTTTCACAATAAGAAGCAGCCTTAACCTGATCGGTTTGTAATCAATTGTATTTATTCCACAAAGGGCTGGTTTTAGGGACCCCACTCTCAATACCTGGGACTGGAAATCACAATACATTATGGTTGCAGTCCTCGACTTACCACGCTTCATTTAGTGACCCTTTGAAGTTGCAACGGCAAAAAAAGTGACCGACGACCGTTTTTCGCACTTACGACCGTTGCAAAATTCAGACACTTGGCAACGGACCCCTATTTATGATGGCTGCATGTCCCGGGGTCACGTGCTCCCATTTGGCGACCGTCTGACAAAGCAATGTCAACGGGGAAGCCGGATTCGTTTAACAACCGTGTGACTCACTTAAGAATGGCGGGGATTCACGTGACAGCTCTGGCAAGGAAGGGCGTACCGTGGGGCAGAATTTGCTTCATTGTCACACTTAGCAACAGAAAGGTCTCCGTTGTGGTCGTAAGTCGAGGACTTAACCTGGACCCCATTGACAGATGGTTTCCTGGGCTTCAATGGTGCTTCTCACAAGTAAGTAATTTAAACTCAGTTTAAATGCTCACCCATCATGACCTAAGTCAGGGGTCTCCAACCTTAAATACTCAAAGAGCCACAAATGTCCTAACCGGAAGCCCCCCATTCAATTCTGGATCTGACCGGAAGTCCGGTTCCCCCATCATAGAGTCTCCTCCTAGCACAGCGTCCTTTTTCCTCTACCTGTCCTAACCGAAAGCCCTATCCACTGTGAAGCCGATCGGTGACAGGGAGCCACAGCAGAGGGATGAAAGTGCCACATGCGGCTCTGGAGCCGCACCTAACCGAAAGCCTTATTAATTAAGGAGCCAACTGTCGACAGGGAGCCGCAGCAGAGGGATGAAAGAGCCACATGCAGCTCCAGAGCCACACCTAACCGAAAGCCCTATCAATTGAGGAGCCAACTGTCAACAGGGAGCCACAGCAGAGGGATGAAAGAGCCACATGCAGCTCCAGAGCCACACCTAACCGAAAGCCCTATCAATTGAGGAGCCAACTGTCAACGGGGAGCCACAGCAGAGGGATGAAAGAGCCACATGTGGCTCCGGAGCCACACCTAACCGAAAGCCCTACCAATTGAGGAGCCAACTGTCAACAGGGAGCCACAGCAGAGGGATGAAAGAGCCACATGCGGCTCCGGAGCCACAGGTTGCCAACACCTGACAAAAGTTCACTCCCATCCCCAGCCTTAGTGCCCCTTATCACATAAGGCGGACCCCGCCCCATTTTCGTTCCAAGTCAGGGCAAGTCAAGTCCATCTCCCCCCCCCCTTTGACCTGATCCCCTCCACCCCTTCCAAATCTCTAACGTGAGGAGGGGGGCTGCTTACCTGTGCAACTAGGATCCCGATGACAATGGCCAGCTGGTTCAGGGTCCCCAAAGCCCCCCGAAGCTTGGTGGGGGCGATCTCCCCCACATACATGGGGACCAGTCCGGAGGCAAATCCTGGGGGGGGGGGAGGGAAAGAAGGGGGGGGTGAACGAGACTCCTAAATTGCCCCTACCCAGAGGGGGAATCCACTGAAGGGAGAAAAAAACATGATGTTGAAAAACCATCCCTGCAGTAGTGTGGAGGCGTGCTGCTCCTGAACATGGAGGCTTGACAGGAAGGAGACCCCGGATTTGCTAAACTGAAGCTCAACCTGGGTTAGCTCAACACCCCACCTCCCCCTCCCTCCACATCAACAGCCCTGCTCTTTTGGTGTTAGGAAATTTTCGTCCCCCTTCCCATATTGTAGAAGTTGGAAGATTGATTGGTTGGTTGGTTCAATTTCCATCCGTCCGTCCGTCCGTCCGTCCGTCCGTCCGTCCACCCATCCATCCATCCATCCATCCATCCATCCATCCATCCATCCATCCATCCATCCATCCCTTGATTGCATTGAGATACCATTCTAGTCAAGACTGATTCAGTGCAATTGAGATAGTGAGTTCTAGTCCCCTCTAAAAGCCGGCTGGGTGACTTTGGGCCAATCACCAGGCGACAGTGAGTTCTAGTTCCAACATAGGCATGACGCCGGCTGGGTGACTTTGGGCCAATCACCAGGCGACAGTGAGTTCTAGTCCCGCCTTAGGCATGAAAGCTGGCTGGGTGACTTTGGGCCAATCACCAGGCGACAGTGAGTTCTAGTTCCAACATAGGCATGACGCCGGCTGGGTGACTTTGGGCCAATCACCAGGCGACAGTGAGTTCTAGTCCCGCCTTAGGCATGAAAGCCGGCTGGGTGACTTTGGGCCAATCACCAGGCGACAGTGAGTTCTAGTTCCAACATAGGCATGACGCCGGCTGGGTGACTTTGGGCCAATCACCAGGCGACAGTGAGTTCTAGTCCCGCCTTAGGCATGAAAGCCACCTGGGTGACTTTGGGCCAATCACCAGGCGACAGTGAGTTCTAGTTCCAACATAGGCATGAAAGCCGGCTGGGTGACTTTGGCCAATCACCAGGCGACAGTGAGTTCTAGTCCCGTCTTAGGCATGAAAGCCGGCTGGGTGACTTTGGGCCAATCACCAGGCGACAGTGAGTTCTAGTTCCAACATAGGCATGAAAGCCGGCTGGGTAACTTTGGGCCAATCACCAGGCGACAGTGAGTTCTAGTCCTGCCTTAGGCATGAAAGCCGGCTGGGTGACTTTGGGCCAATCACCAGGCGACAGTGAGTTCTAGTTCCAACATAGGCATGAAAGCCGGCTGGGTGACTTTGGGCCAATCACCAGGCGACAGTGAGTTCTAGTCCTGCCTTAGGCATGAAAGCCGGCTGGGTGACTTTGGGCCAATCACCAGGCGACAGTGAGTTCTAGTTCCAACATAGGCATGAAAGCCGGCTGGGTGACTTTGGGCCAATCACCAGGCGACAGTGAGTTCTAGTTCCAACATAGGCATGAAAGCCGGCTGGGTGACTTTGGGCCAATCACCAGGCGACAGTGAGTTCTAGTCCCGTCTTAGGCATGAAAGCCGGCTGGGTGACTTTGGGCCAATCACCAGGCGACAGTGAGTTCTAGTTCCAACATAGGCATGAAAGCCGGCTGGGTGACTTTGGGCCAATCACCAGGCGACAGTGAGTTCTAGTCCCGTCTTAGGCATGAACGCCAGCTGGGTGACTTTGGGCCAATCACCAGGTGACAGTGAGTTCTAGTTCCAACATAGGCATGACGCCGGCTGGGTGACTTTGGGCCAATCACCAGGAGAAAGTGAGTTCTAGTCCTGTCTTAGGCATGAAAGCCGGCTGGGTGACTTTGGGCCAATCACCAGGTGACAGTGAGTTCTAGTTCCAACATAGGCATGACGCCGGCTGGGTGACTTTGGGCCAATCACCAGGCTACAGTGAGTTCTAGTTCCAACATAGGCATGAAAGCCGGCTGGGTGACTTTGGGCCAATCACCAGGTGACAGTGAGTTCTAGTTCCAACATAAGCATGAAAGCCGGCTGGGTGACTTTGGGCCAATCACCAGGCTACAGTGAGTTCTAGTTCCAACATAGGCATGAAAGCCGGCTGGGTGACTTTGGGCCAATCACCAGGTGACAGTGAGTTCTAGTCCCGCCTTAGGCATGAAAGCCAGCTAGGTGACTTTGGGCCAATCACCAGGTGACAGTGAGTTCTAGTTCCAACATAGGCATGACGCCGGCTGGGTGACTTTGGGCCAATCACCAGGCTACAGTGAGTTCTAGTTCCAACATAGGCATGAAAGCCGGCTGGGTGACTTTGGGCCAATCACCAGGCGATGGTGAGTTCTAGTCCCCCCCCGAGATCTCCTCCTCTGGGCTCCCTTTCTCTCCGTTACTCAACACCCGATAGGCGTAAAACTGCCTCCCCCCCCCATGAAACGGTGACCCCCCCACACCCCGCCACCCCCTTACCTGAGAACGCCCCGATCACAAACCTGCCGAAGATCATCATTTCGTAGGATTTGCCCAGCTTGGCCAGCCCCATCAAGCCCCCGCTGATGAAGGCCAGACCGTTGTTGATAATCATGGCTCTTTTTCTGGAAGGAAAGGAGACCACACGGCATGGACAACGGAGCTCGCTTGTGGGACGAGGGGGGGGGGGGAAGGTCCCATTTTGCACCCAGGGGGTCCCGTCAACTTTCCCCCCGCGAAGGGAAGGCCTGTAGCTGCAGAGACAAGGGCCTTTTCCATAGCAACCCAATCAGACCGTGTTCCGACCGTCGATTTAACCAGGACCAGCCGATAAACCGGCATTCCCCGGGTATTTATGTAAAGGGGGGGGGAATGTCCGGGGGAAACGTAATTTCTGTTGTTGGATTTTCCCCCTTACCAGAGGGAGCCCCCTTGTGGAGTACTGTAGAAGCCGTTACCATGGCAACTCCACTGTACAGTAGAATCAATTTTACAGCAGTACAGTAGAAGCCATTTTAAGGAACAAAAGGCTGTATCTTAACAGAAACGGACACCACCCCACCCCCGGGGGTGTTAGAAATATCTCCATATAGGCAGTCCTCGACTTACAACCGTTTGTTTAGTGACTGCTCAAAGTCAGAACGGCACTGAAAAAGGTGACTCTTAGGACCCTTCCTCACCCTTACGACCGCGGCCGCTTCCCCGTGGTAACACGATCAAAACTCGGACCCTTGGCGAGGGGCTCCGGTTTACGACGGTCGCGGTGGTTACGCCATCCCCCTTTGGCCGACCTTCTGATGCACAAAGTCAACAGGGGGGGGAAGGCCGGATTCGCTTAACAACCGTCGGACTAGCTTAACCGCGTCAACGATTCGCTGAACGACCGCAGCAGAAAAAGTTGTAAAATGGGGCAAAAATAACTGAACAAACGTCTCCCTTAGCCACAGAAATGTTGGTCGTAAGCCGAGGACCACCTCTATTCACGCCTCTCGTAAGCCAAGGACCCTCTTCGGTTAATAATTTCTTCCCCGCTAGGTAGGAGCCCACCCTGGGAGGGGGGAGGGAGGGAGGGAGGGAGGGGGGAGGGACTCACCTGCCCAGCCATTCGGAGACCACGCCCACCAAGAAGGAGGAGAGCATCCCTCCCAGGGAGAAGATGGAGACCGAGAGGGACCACAGGACTTTGAGCAGGGCCGGGTCGATGGAGGTGGCGTTCTCCACGCCTTGACGGTGCATCCAGGTGGCGTTGTAGCTCTGCTCGATGATCTGGGACGGGAGGAGGGGAGGGGGGAGAGGGAGGGGAGGGGCAAGCAGAATTACTGTTATGGTCGCTTGGAATGTCCACGCATCGGCCGGCGTTAAAACGGAACCTATTCGGGTGCCGTTTCTCTGAATGTTTCCTGTGTGAAAAGGATTGCGATCGAGTGCTTTACAAAACTGGGGATGGGATGGGAGGGGATGGAGGGGAGGGGAGGTGGAGGGAAGGGAAGGGAGGAGAATAATGGGATGAAGAAAGGATAGGATAGGATGGGAGAGGAGAGAAGAGAATGAGGAAGAAGAATAGAATAGAGTGAATAATATATAGGAATAGGAGAGATATAGGATAATAATATAGGAATAGGAGAGAAGAGGAAGAGAATGAGGAAGAAGAATAGAATAGAATAGAATAGAATAGAATAGAATAGAATGAATAATAAACTATAGAATAGAATGAATAATGAAATATAGGAATAGGAGAGAAGAGGAATGAGGAGGAAGAATAGAATAATGAGAATAATGGGATGAAGGAAGGATAGCGTAGGATAGGATGGGATGGGATGGGAGGGAAGAGAATAATAGAATGAAGAAAGGACAGGATAGGATGGGAGAGGAGAGAAAAGAATGAGGAAGAATAGAATAGAAAGAATAATAAAATACAGAATAGAGTGAATAATGAAATATAGGAATAGGAGAGAAGAGGAATGAGGAGGAAGAATAGAATAATGAGAATAATGGGATGAAGGAAGGATAGCGTAGGATAGGATGGGATGGGATGGGAGGGAAGGGAAGAGAAGAGAATAATAGAATGAAGAAAGGACAGGATAGGATGGGAGAGGAGAGAAAAGAATGAGGAAGAATAGAATAGAAAGAATAATAAAATATAGAATAGAGTGAATAATGAAATATAGGAATAGGAGAGAAGAGGAATAGAATGAGGAAGCAGCATAGAATAGAATAGAATAGAATGAATAATAAAATACAGAATTAGAATAGAATAATAAAATATAGAAATAGGAGAGAAGAGAATGAGGAAGAAGAATAGAATAGAATAGAATAGAATGAATAATAAAATATAGAATAGAATAGAATGAATAATAAAATATAGAATAGAATAGAATGAATAATAAAATACAGAATTAGAATAGAATAATAAAATATAGGAATAGGAGAGAAGAGGAAGAGAATGAGGAAGAAGAATAGAATAGAATAGAATGAATAATAAAATATAGAATAGAATAGAATAGAAGGAATAACAAAATATAGAATAGAATGAATAATAAAATACAGAATTAGAATAGAATAATAAAATATAGGAATAGGAGAGAACAGAACAGAACCATAACTATTGTCAAAAAAAATTCAATTTAATTAATTCTTTTTTTAAAAAATCTTTAATTAATTTAATTCATTTCATTCAATGATTCATTAACCCCCTGCTCACATGACCTCTATGGGTGATCTTCCCAGCCCCACTCCCCGCAAGCAAAGTCAAAGGGGGAGGGGGGGGAGGAAGCCGTATTTGCTTAACGACCCTGCGACTCACTTAACAACGGAGGCGACTCGCTGAGCCACCGGGCCAAGAGAAGGCCCCCAAAATCGAGCGCGATTCACTGAACAACCGCCCTCCTTAGCAATCCAAACTCAAGCCCCCAACTCTGGTCGTAAGTCGAGGACTGCCTGTACTGAAATGGGAGGAGGCGGGATGGTGGCCGATAATTCGAATAAACAATAATATTCAGCCTTTTCGGTGCATTTCTCTCCGTAACACGCCAACGGCTCTGCTTGCTTTTTAGGAGATTTATTGATTTATTTATTTCAGGAAACGTAGGAAATTTCTGAGACTTGTGTGTTTCGGAACACAATCACAACAATGGAGGGTTTCCTGCAGCTTTCCGTTCGTTTCCAGGAAGAGCCCAAGAGCTGAATTCTCCGATATTTCCTTCTCTTTGTGTGGATTTGAGCTACTCTTGGCAAGGGGGAAGCCTTCTCCAGACAAAAAGGTCACCAGGAGATCACAGCGGTCCTCGACTTACGACGGCCATGGCATCCAAAACGCCTGCCGCTAAGGGAGACAATTGTTCGGTGAGTTTTTGTCCCATTTTCCCAAGCTCTCTTTGCCACGGCTGTTAAGGGAATCACTGCCGTCGTTAAATTAGTCCCCGGTTGTTAAGTGAACCTGGCGTCCTCACGGACTTCGTCGGAAGGTCGAAAAAGGGGATCGGGGACGCTGCGACCGTCATAACTACGGGTCCGCGGTCCGAGCGCCTGAATTTTCACCGCTTGACCACGAGGAGGCTGCAAGGGCCATCAAGCGTGAAAAGCAGTCCTCGGTCACTGTTTTTCGGTGCCGTCGTAACTTCGAGCAGTCGCTAAATGAACTGCTGTCAGTTGAGGCCTACCTGAACGCAATTAAAATATTCTAGCTGGACGCTAGAAGACTGGGACCCAGAAGCTTGATATAATATTCAGTTGAATATTCCATTTCTACACTTTCGTAAGGCAAAGCTTTTGATCACAGGGTCGCAGCAGCCATTTTGACTTTTTTGACCTAGGCTCTCCGGGAAGGACCTCGGAAGAGCTGTAGGATCTGGCTGGAGATCGATCTTCATACGAGGACATCCTTGGAGTCAATCGGAACCGATCGCGTGTCAGAAGGTCAATCCATGGGAAGACCCAGCTATCTTGGGAAGTCCATACAGTTGGAAG
Source organism: Thamnophis sirtalis (assembly GCF_051295495.1). Lineage (NCBI taxonomy): Eukaryota > Metazoa > Chordata > Lepidosauria > Squamata > Natricidae > Thamnophis > Thamnophis sirtalis. Next base: position 141,646,836 of record NW_028261384.1, on the reverse strand, counting down.
ATAGGAGAAGACAAAGAGGACCAGCAGGATGGAAGGAAGGCTCAGTTATAATGGCGATGAAGGATCAGGTTGGGGAGACATCTTCATGGAGAACATTCTAGGAGGTAGTTAAAAGTTGCAGAGAAGAGAAGAGAAGAGAAGAGAAGAGAAGAGAAGAGAAGAGAAGAGAAGAGAAGAGAAGAGAAGAGAAGGACAACCAGCAGGAAGATGGACTGAGTTGTAGTGATGATGGAGGCACCATTAGAAGAGGAGAAGGATCAGGTTGGGGAGACATCTTCATGGAGAACATTTAGGAGGTATTAAAAGTTGACACTGCCTTGATGATCATCATCAACCAATCAGTTTCTATTGAGCCAAGCCATAGAACCTCCAAAGAAGTCCATAAGCTTTGGAAAAGGAGAAGAGAAGAGAAGGACAACCAGCAGGAAGATGGATGGATTGAGTTGCAGTTGTGATGGAGGCCCCACAACAAGACCTGAAGGATCCGTTTAGAGACAGATCCTGCTGGAGAACATCTTTGTGGTCAATCAGAACTTCTCAGATGGCAGAACATCAATGCAGCAGGGTTCTTAAAGTTGACCCTACCTTGATGGTCTTCATCAACCAATCAATTTCTATTGAGGTAATCCATCCAACCTCCAGAGGAGTCCATAATGGTGGGAAAGATGGAAGAGAAGAGGACAACCACGGAAGGTTGAGTGGGCAGAGGTGTAGTGGTGATGGAGGCACCGTTGGAAGAGCAGAAGGATCAGGTTGGGGGAGACATCTTCATGGAGAACATTCTAGGAGGTAGTTAAAAGTTGACCCTTGATGGTCTTCATCAACCAACCCATCCAACCTCCAGAGAAGTCCATAATGGTGGAACAGGTGGCAGGGAAGAGGACAACTAGCAAGAAGGCCAATTGTGGTTGTGGTGAGGATACCATTACAAGACCTGAAGGACTATATTGGAGGCAGATCCTGCAGGAGAACATCCTTGTGGTCAATCAGAACTTTTCAGATGGCGGAATATCAATCCACAGGAAGACCCAGCTCTCTTGAGAGGTCCATAAAGTTGGAAGGAAGGAGAAGGATAGCAGGAGGATAGCAGGAAGTGGAGAGGACACCATTATAGTGATGATGGAGGCACCGTTGGAAACAAATCATGGAGAACATCTAGGACGGGGGTGTCAAACTCACGGCGTCACAGCGGCGTCATGTGACGTATCGGGACTTTGCTAAATCGGGCATGGCCAGCACATGACGCATCCAGGCCGTGGGCCGGGAGTTCGACAGCCCTGATCTAGGAGCTTGTTAAGGTGGACATTGCCTTGATGGACTCCATCAATTAATCAATATCTACGGAGACCAGCCGTACAGTCTCCAGAGAAGTCCATAATGGTGGGGAAGGTGGAAAGGGAAGAGAAGAGGACGATCAGCAGGAAGGTGGATGGACTGAGGCGTAGTGGTGATGGAGGCATCACCAGAAGACCGGAAGAAGTGACCATGAAGAACGTCCAAGTAGACCAACCTTTAAGGTTGGTGGACTTCAACTCCCAGAATTCCCCCCATCAACACACCGGTTTCCCATTTAATTGCCATCTATCCGTCTATCCCACTTGCCATTCATTTATTAATTTAGCTTGTCATGGGTTATTTATATATAAGGTATATTACATCTACCGCATTCCCACCGTCTATTAAGAAAGTTACTCCACCCCCCCCCCCCAAAATGGGGTGAAGACAGTTTAGCCACGCGGGTTCTTATCCATGCTGAATTCTGGTCAAGTTCTGGGAATTCTGGGAGTCGAAGTCCACCAGACTTAAAAGTCCTCAAGGTTGAAAAACACGGAGTTAGGTGGTCACTAAGAGAGGACCCTGGTCTGAGGCCAGATAACCAATCAGAATCAGTCCATCCCACCCACCACCCACTAAATAACTATTCTCGGCTCTCGGAAACGACTTCAGCATCTTTCTGACGGCTTCCCCTCCCCAGGCCCAGGACACAGCTTCATCGGCTCACCTTTTGGGGTGCATTGATCACCCCGATGTTGTACCCGAACTGCAAGGATCCCAAGATGGCCGTGAAGACGGACAGGATTAAGACGGGGGTAATTTCACTTCCATCCACCTCCGTGCTCTGAAAAACAGAATTCCCGGTTAAGTTTGCGGAACGGAGAAATGGGGGACACCCCCCCGGCACATTTGGGGTGAATTGCCAAAAAAGCCAAGAAGGTCCCCTTCAATTAAATCGGTCCTTCGATTTTCTTCGTTTACAGCGTTACCCACTTTAAGGTACGGGGGACTTCGACTCCCAGAATTCCCCATGCCGGCTGAGGGATTCTGGAGTTGAAGTCCGGTCGTCTTTCGATGATTAAGGTGCAGGTGGGTGGACTTCAACTCCCAGAATTCCCCAGGCAGCCATGCCGGCTGAGGGATTCTGGGAGTTGAAGTCCGGTCGTCTTTCAATGATTAAGGTGCAGATGGGTGGACTTCAACTCCCAAAATACCCCAGGCAGCCATGCCGGCTGAGGGATTCTGGGAGTCGAATTCCACCCATTTTAAAATGGCTACAACTCTCAGAATTTTCCCAGAATTCCCCAGCCGGCATTCAACCCACAAAGGGAACCCTTGCTGCTTACGACAGCACCTGAATCAGATGGCTTACTGGCATTTTGGCATCCTCGATGACAGAGGTGGGTTCCTACCGGTTCGCACTGGTTCGATAGAACCGGTTCGCACCTATTCGGTAGAACCGGTTCGTCAAATCTACCGAACCGGTTAGAAGAGGTTCCACCAGCGGACCCGGAAAGCAGGCCACACCTACAGAAGAGGTTCCAAACTTTTTTGAAACCCATCACTGAACACCGTTTCACACCCTCGAAGATGGGTGGACTCCCAACGCCCACGATTCCCCAGGCCTCACGGGTGGCATCCTGGGAGTTGAAGTCCAACCCTTTTAAAACCGCTCAGGTGCGTAGCTGTTCCTACCGGTTGCTCCAGCTTCTTGCCAACCAGCTGGGCAGGCCGATTCGGAAACATGCAGCCACAAGCCCATAATGCACAGCCCCTGCGGCAACATGGTGCAAGACAGGGCACGCGTCTCCGGGGGCAGAAAGGATGGATGCCCTGCGTGTTTAAAACCCCCAATCCTTCGACTCCTTCCCCGTTTTGAGAGGTGTTGGGATTCCTCGCGGATGAAAACATCTGGACGGAGGCCAGACGCAGCCTAAGGGGTCGAAATGTTATCTATTTCCTGCTGCAATCCTATTTCTCCTCCCCCCCCCTCACTTCACTACACCCTACATTCCCCCGCGCACCACACACACACATCACACACACACACGCAAATAGATTTACAGGGCAGCCGCGATGCCGAACAATGAAAGGTGGGGAATTATGATTAATTTCCGGAACGGTTGCTATCCGGCGGCGATCGGGCCAAGCCCAACACGGCTCAGGATGGCGTGCAAAAGTCAATATTTGATTTAAGCATTTAGATCGGGACCGCGATATCGCGTCCCTCCGGGTCCCCGACCAGGAAGAGAGAGAAGAAGACGGAAGGCAACGCACAACGGCACACAAGGTTGTTGTGCAAGGAAGTCAGTGAAGGGGGGGGAGGAGGGAATCCTGCACTGTCAGAAATAGAACTCTCTCGTTCAGTGTGTGTGTGTGTGTGTGTGTGTGTGTGTGTGTGTGTGTGTGTGTATTGGCTATTTAAAAAATCCAGTGTAGGGCAGGGGGTTGGACTAGATGACCTCTAAGGTCCCTTCTGTATCTGTAAATCGATCAACACCCTGCCCCCTGCCGCTTAAATCCTGAAGGGAAAGGTCCATCACAATACACCGACGGTCCTCGACTTACGACCGTTCACTTAATGACCGTTCAGAGTTACAACGGCGCTGGCCGCTACTCACCCTTGCAATCTTTGTAGCGTGCCCATCGTCGCCTGATCCAAATCCAGACTGCTTGGCCACGGACTCGTTTTTATGACGGTCGCAAACCGTCCCCGGGGGGGTCAGGGGAATCCCCGTTTGCGACCTTCTGACAAGTAAAATCCAGAGGGAAGCCCGATTCACTTAACGGCCATGTGACTCGCTTAACAATGGCAGGGATTCGCTTATTGCGGGAAGAAAGGACTTAACCTAACGTCGCGACGAGGGCAATCTGCTTAACAACAGTGGCCGAGAAAGGTCGTAAAATGAGGCAAACCTCGCTGAACAAATGTCTCGCTTAGCAACGGAAGTCTGGGGCTCCAGGGTGGTCGTACGTCGAGGACCACCTGTAGTAATTGGACGTCAGCGGCATTGACAAAATCCCCGTCTTGTCAATTTCAAAAGGCGGACATCTTTGAGACCTTTGACCCCCATCAAATATTCACATTAGCCTCTCCGGGGTCCTTGGGAAGGACTCCAGAGGTGGATCAAAAGGTCCAATCCTGTTTGACCGGCCATAACCATCCGAAACATCTGGAGCACCATTGAATACCTTCGTCATTGACAAAATCCTCGTCGGTCAATTTCAAAAAAAGGCAGCTTTGATTAGCCGCAGCTTCCATCCTTACCGGAAAATCTTTCACACTATCAAACAACATCTGCATATCCTTTACCCATCGGCCAAGTCCTGGGGAGGGACTTATTAGGTGGCCCCCAAATGCCCTCCCCTCTCTGCACATCTGGCTGACTGCAACGAACCACGTAATAATAACGGCTCAACAGCTGGATTAAAAACACCGACGGATGTTTGGAAACCGATCAAGGAGAGGAGCAACAGGGAGGACAATTGACCGGTGGAACAGCTTGCCACTAGAAATGCTGTTGTTAAGTGAGTCACGCCGTCATTAAGGGAACCCGGCTCCCCCCCCCCCACGGACTTTGCTTGTTGGAAGGGTGCAAAGGGGGTCACGTGACTCCCGGGGACACTGCGGCCGTCATAAATAGGAGTCGGTTGCCAAGTGTCTACATTTTGATCCCGTGGCCATGAGGCGGCAACGGTCGTAAGTGTGAACAACGGTCGTGAGTCACTTTTTTCAGTGCCGTTGCAACGTCGAACGGTCACTAAACAAACCATTGTAACTCAAGGAGAATCTGTAATGCAATCAAACTCTTAGTGAGATCAAAAACAAAGAATGGATCTCTTTCCTTTGTTCCTACCCAACTCTTCCCATCCAACGAAAAAATACACCAAATATATTTGCAGTCAGATAGATGGATGGATGGATGGATGGATGGACGATAGATAGATAGATAGATAGATAGATAGATAGATAGATAGATAGATAGATAGATAGATAGATAGATAGATGATAGATAGATAGATAGATAGATGATATAGATGATAGATAGATAGATAGATGATATAGATGATAGATAGATAGATAGATAGATAGATAGATAGATAGATAGATAGATAGATGATAGATAGATAGATAGACAGACGATAGATAGACAGACAGACAGACAGACGATAGATGGATAGATGGATGGATGGATGGATGGATGGATGGATAGATAGAATGAGAATGATAGATGAATGATAGATAAGATGAATGATAGATGAATGATAGATAGACGATAGATAGATAGATAGATAGATAGATAGATAGATAGATAGACAGACAGACAGACAGACAGACAGACGATAGATGGATGGATGGATGGATGGATGGATGGATGGATAAACAATAGATAGATAGATAGATAGATAGATAGATAGATAGATAGATAGATAGATGAAAGATGGATAGATAGATAGATAGATAGATAGATAGATAGATAGATAGATAGATAGATAGATAGACAGACAGACAGACGATAGATGGATGGATGGATGGATAGATGGATGGAGATGATAGATAGATAGATAGATAGATAGATAGATAGATAGATAGATAGATAGATAGACAGACAGACAGACAGACAGACAATAGATGGATGGATAGATGAATAGATAATTAGATAGACAGACAAGAATAGATGATAGACAGATGGACAGATGGATGTGTGGGTGGGTAGGTATGTAGGCAGACAGACAGACATGAATAGATGATAGATGGTAGGTAAGTAGATAGATAGATTAGATAGGTAGAGATGGATGGATGGATGGATGGAGATGGATAGATAGATAGATAGATAGATAGATAGATAGATAGATAGATAGATAGATAGATAGATAGATAGATAGATATGAATAGATAATAGATGATAGGTAGCTAGAGATAAATATTGATAGACAGACAGACAGAGATAGATATGAATAGATGATCGGTAGGTAAATATTGATAGATGAATAAGGACAGGTAGAGATAAATATTGATAGACAGAGACAGACAGAGATAGACGAATAGATGATAGGTAGGTAAATATTGAGAGACAGACAGACAGATAGGCAATAGGTAGGCGGATGGACAGACAGACAGACGTTCCCTGTCTCTGGACCATCTCCTCTTCCTCAGATCCAGGGGAAGGGGAGACGGGGGGGGGGGGGGCTGTTCTCATGCCAACCTCTCCTGCCCCTTTTGCCATCCAGGGGTGACGGCAGGTGAGAAAGGGACTCTTCCGCAGGTGTCCCCTCCTCCTGGCTCAGAGCTTCCTGCCTGCCTGGCTGGGTCTAGATTCCACCTGGAGAAATCAGGTGAGAGTGCCAACCGCCCAGGTGTGCCAGGCAGGGAATCTGACCGGGGGGGGGGGGGGAGGAATCCGAATCCGCTCCATTTGCCGGCAAGGCCAAAAGCGGACGAGGACCCCGGGGGTTTGAACGCACAAAGGACCCCTTTTCCTCCCCTCCGTGTGTGTCCTTCCGAAGTTGGGAGAGTTACTCTCTCTCTCTTCTCCCGACTCTTCCCACGCTCCCTTCCTTCCTTCCCCTCCCAAGGTCACCCTCACCTCCCACCGGAGCCCCTCCCGTCCCTAGCATCCCCCAGGCTAGGGACCCCAGACCCAAATCCCCCTCCGTCCACACACACACACACACACAGAGACCCATATCTTCAGCCTGGCACAAAGCCCACCCATTTAACCCACCCACCCACCCCGAAGAGCCCAGCGCCCACATTTTGGGGAGGGGTCCTTCGAAGCAGAAGTACTTACCCTCCTCTTTCTCCCCAGCCCCATCCTCAGCCGGCAAAAAAAAAATATATATAATACCCCTCACTTCTTAGCAACTGGCACAGGGAATTACACAAAAGTAATTTCCGAAGAACACACACCCCGTGCCCGCCCCTTCCCTCCCCTCCCTCCCCCCCCCTTTTCTCTCTAGGGAAGAGTTTACCAGGGAGGAGCCCCAAGCCAGGATAAGGAGTGGGGAGGGGGGGGGAAGGAAGGAAGCCACCAGCAAGAGAGACACAATTGTGTCTGCGTATTGTGGGTCCTCTCCAGTAGGAATCCCCCTCCTCTTATTGCCCCCTTGCCCCCCTGATGTTGGAAGAGACGGGGGGGGGGGTCTCGTGGGGGGGCTACAGGCAGAGGCTGCTTATCTGGAATTTCCATTCATTTATTTACTGTGAAGCCAACGGAAATAAATATTTGGCACAAATATTTATGTGTTGTGTTGCGCAGGGGGGAATTCGGCTTAGTGTGTATGTGAGAGGGGGGAGGCAAAGAGAGAGAGGGGGGTGTATGTGAGAGGGGTGGGAGGTAAAGAGAGAGAGGGGGGGGTATTCTGCAGCCAGTCTCAACTATTGGCCGAAATGTAGCTTGTGTGTCTATGGGTAGAATATCAGACTTGGAAGGGACCTTCGAGGCTGTCTAGACCAACCCCCTGCTCCAACCCTACAACCACTTCAGAGAAACCGTTGTCTTCTTAAAAAACTTCCAGTGTTGGAGCCTCCACAACTTCTGGAGTTGTTCCACTGATGACACATTGTGCGTTTGTGTATTTATTTATTTTATTTTTTTTAGGTTTTCTGAAACAGAAAAATACATCGACTTGCGTCAATGTTTGTGTAGTTTTGTGCAAACTGGGGGGGGGGATTTTCTGCTTCAGGCAGGAAGCCCCCCACATAGGTCAGAAGCTCTTGAGGGCACAGAAATACACACAAACACACACACACAAACTCACAAAACAGCTGGTCTCTGCCTCCTTTGGGGGGGGGGGTTCTGGCTGAAAACAGAAACATTTCTCTCTTGGCATAAATGTAGTTTGTGTGTGTGTGTGTGTTTGTGGGTTTGTGTGTATTTGTGTACTTTTGGGGTATGTCCGTCTCTCTGGCTGATTTGGGGTTTTCCACCTGAAAACAGAAACATTTTACCTCTTTGCATAAATGAAGTTTAGGTTGTTGTTGTTGTTGTGTGTGTGTTTGTGAGTTTGTGGGTATTTGTGTACTTTTGGGCCTGTAAGTCTCTCTGGATGGTTTGGTGTTTTCTGCCTGAAAACAGAAACATTTTACCTCTTTGCATAAATGAAGTTTAGGTTGTGTGTGTGTGTGTGTGTGTGTGTGTGTGTGTGTGTTTGTGAGTTTGTGTGTATTTGTGTATTTTGGGGCCTGTCAGTCTCTCTGGCTGGTTTGAGATTTTTGTTTGCCTGGAAATAGAAACATTTTACCTCTTTGCATAAATGAAGTTTAGGTTGTGTGTGTGTGTGTGTGTGTGTGTGTGTGTGTTTGTGAATTTGTGAGTTTGTGTGTATTTGTGTATTTTGGGGCCTGTCAGTCTCTCTGGCTGGTTTGGGATTTTTGTTTGCCTGGAAATAGAAACATTTTACCTCTTTGCATAAATGAAGTTTAGGTTGTGTTTGTGTGTGTGTGTGTGTGTGTGTGTGTGTGTGTGTGTGTGTGTGTGTGTGTTTGTGTGTATTTGTGTATTTTGGGGCCTGTCAGTCTCTCTGGCTGGTTTGGAGATTTTTGTTTGCCTGGAAATAGAAACATTTTACCTCTTTGCATAAATGAAGTTTAGGTTGTTGGTGTGTCTGTGTGTGTGTGTGTGTTTGTGTGTATCTGTGTATTTTTGTGCTGTCAAGAGCCTCAGGCATCTGTGGGGCTTCCTGCCTGAAGCAGAAAATCCCCCCCATTTGCATTCAGTCTCTGTGTGGGTGTGAGTGTGATGGTGCCTATATGGGCCTGGGTCTTCTCTATTGCTAAGTTTGAAGCAGGAAATTCCCTTTCTTTCTTTCTTTCTTTCTTTCTTTCTTTCTTTCTTTCTTTCTTTCTTTCTTTCTTTCTTTCTTTCTTTCTTTCTTTCTTTCTTTCTTTCTTTCCCTGTGGCATTTCTGCCTGCCTCTACATTCCTGGGGACAGTTTAAAGAGTTTTAAAGATGGACAGAGACACCCCCTCCCCAAAAATGGGGCGGGGGTGGGGGTGTTTGAGTGCCCCCCCCCTTAAGGAAACTTAAAGAAATATAATAGAAAAAAGGGGCATCCAAAATACACCTCTACAATTTTGATTTTTCCCCTATTTTTCTCTTTCGGAAGGATTGTCCTCGCCGCCCCCCAACCCAGGCGTGGGAACTTGGAAGGGGTGAGGATTTGGGGAAGGGGGTGTTGAGGGGGGGGTGGGAGTCTCCTTCGCCCTTCCCCAAATGGAGCCCTCCCCGCGTGTCGCCTCTTCTTCGGGGGGGGGGGATTTCCAGCACCGAGAAGTCCATATTTGGGGATAAATGGAAAAATCAGGAAGTGCCTGGGAAATGTTAGCGGGAAGAATTTAATCTGGAGGGGAGGAGGGAGGGGATTGTAGGAGGGGGGGGAGTGAGCCCCCCTTAATGACCGCCGTAGGGAAGGAGACGGGGCTGATCCGAGGCCCCCCTGGGAGCCTGGGGAAAGCAGGCCCGTCGGCATCTGAGCCTGTGCAAATTGAGGACTAGCAACGTGGCCAATTTGAGGACGGTCCAGCCCATCGGCCACCTCCTTGAGGACTGGCAGCTTGGACGATCCGTACAGGGGACTGGTGCTGAAAAGTTGGCAGGAAAACCTTTTTTCTTTCTCATTGCTGGGGGGGGGGTCTGTTTCTACCCCCCCCCAACAAAAGGACCATTCTCAACCCCCTTTGCAGGCGGCTTTCTTAGCGACAACCCAGTCCTCAACATACGACCGCAGTTGAGCCCAAAATTTTTGCCGCTAAGTGAGCCACTTGCTAAGCGAGTTTTGCTCCATCGCACAAACTTTTGTGGCTTCTGTGGTTAATCGTTGTCATTGCCGCTGTTAAGCGAGTCCCGCGGTTGTTAAGTGAATCGGGCTTCCTCACGGACCGCCCGAAGGTCGCAAAAGTGATCCCTGGGATGCTACGACCGTCGTAATTTTGAGGTCGGTGGCCGGGTGCCTGAATTCAGCTTGCGCCAGGATGCTCCGATGGTCGTAAGTGTGAGAAAGGATCCTAATTAATTAACTTCCCATTGTAAACATGCAGGAATAGAAGAAGGGGGGGGTTCTTGAGCGCCCCCCCCCAGTTAAACCCCCTTTTCCTCCCTGTTTGGGGGAGGGGGGGTTTAAAGATGCAGGTAGTCCTCGACTTACGACCACGGGAGACATCTGTTCCCTGAGTTTTGTCCCCGTTTTTAACGAGGCGGCTGGCCAAGGTCGTTAAGCGAATCACTGCAGCTGTTCAAATGGGAGCACGGTTGTTAAGTGAGCCCGGTGTCCCCGCTGACTTTGCGTCACAAAAGGGGATCAGGGGACACACACCACACCTGGCGCGACCGTCGTAAATATGAGTCGGTTGCCCGGCATATGAATTTTTCACAGTTACGCCAGCGCGGTCGTAAGTGTGAAAAATGCTTTCCCGCCCCCAGGGATGAGGGCTGCCTGTGTTCCCGGGGGAGGGAGCCCAGCCTGCGTCTCCAGGCATCTCCTTCCGCCAGAGGCCGTGTGCTGCACGCGGGGTTGGGGGGGGCACCTATTCCGGGCATACGTGCCCATCAAGGCATCCATGCGTGTGTCATGCGTGCGTCGTAAAACCAACGAGCAATTCAGCGGAAAAAGGAAAAAAAACTTTTAAAGTGGAAAAAGGGAGCGGCCAGCAGGGTGGTTACGAAAAAGGGAACCGTTGGGCAGGATCAGGAAAAGAAATATATATATATATAAGAAAGGGAGGAAGGAAGGAAAGAATGGGAGGAAGGAAGGAAGAAAGGAGAGAAAGAAGGAAGGAGGGAAAAAAGGAAAGAAGGATGGAAGGAAGGAAGGAAAGGAAAGAAAGAAAGAATGAATGAATGAATGAATGTAGGGAGGGAGGGAGTGAAGAGGAAGAAAGGAAAAAAAGAGGGAAGGGAAGAAGGAAGGAAAGAAAGAAGGAAAGAGGAATGGAAGGAAGGAAGGATAGAAAGAAAGAATGTAGGGAGGGAATAAGGAAGAGGAAGAAAGGAAAGAAAGAGGGAAGGGAAGAAGGAAGGAAAGAAAGAAGGAAAGAGGAATGGAAGGAAGGAAGGATAGAAAGAAAGAATGGAGGGAGGGAGTAAGGAAGAGGAAGGAAAGAAAGAGGGAAGGGAAGAAGGAAGGAAAGAAAGAAGGAAAGAGGAATGGAAGGAAGGATAGAAAGAAAGAATGGAGGGAGGGAGGGAGTAAGGAAGAGAAAGAAAGGAAGGAAAGAGGGAAGGGAAGAAGGAAAGAAAGGAAAGAAAGAAGGAAAGAAAGGGAAGAAGGAGAACAGGAAGAAAGAAAGGAAGAAGGAAGAAAGGAAATGAAGGAAAGGACGGGATGAAGAAAGGAAGGAAGGAAGGAAAGAAGGAAAGGAAAGAAAGAATGTAGGGAGGGAGTAAGGAAGAGGAAGAAAGGAAAGAAAGAGGGAAGAGAAAGAAGGAAAGAAAGAAAAAAGGAAAATGGAAGGAAGGAAGAAGGAAAGGAGGAAGAAAGGAAAGAAAGAAGGAAAGAGGAATGGAAGGAAGGATAGAAAGAAAGAATGGAAGGAGGGAGTAAGGAAGAGGAAGAAAGGAAGGAAAGAGGGAAGGGAAGAAGGAAAGAAAGGAAAGAAGGAAAGAAAAAGAAAGGAAGGAAAGAAAGAAGGAAGGAGGGAGGAAGGAAAGAAAGATGGAAAGAAAGAAGGAGGGTGGAAGGAAGGGAGGGAAGAAGGAGGGCAGGAAGAAAAGAAAGAAAGAAAGAAAGAAAGAAAGAAAGAAAGAAAGAAAGGATTATATGTTGTCCTCAGTTTACAACCAAGTGTTCAAAATTTAGGTAGCTAAGTGCGAAATTCGTTAAGGGCGTTTCGCCCAAATTTTTACAACTTTGCTCTCCACGGTCACTAAGCGAGGACCGCCTGCAGGGCTCGTCCCCACTTTACGACCGGTGGACTTCAACTCCCAGAATTCCTGAGCCAGCTGCAGTCGCAGCTGGCTCAGGCATTCTGGGAGTTGAAGTCCACCGGGTCGTAAAGTGGCTGTATTCTAGCACCTTTATTATCCATCTGGTGAAGGCCAGGGCGGTGGGTGGGGGTGGGGGGAGAAGGAGGCTCTCTGCGCATGCTCAGAGGGACATTGTCTGTTTGTGAGTCATTGTGCATCTTTGCCTATTTTAGGCAATGTGTGAGCTGGCCTTTGGACGTCCCTCCCCAGAGCGTGCTGGGGCAGAGAGAGAGAGAGACGGCAGAGACGGGAAAACTAGTTTCTTCCACCCCAAAGAATGTTTGTTTCTGCTGGATAGCAACCACAACACACACGCACACAGACACACAAAGACACAAACACAGCCGGGCAGCAGACGCACCAACACACGGCTTCGCTTCGCACACGGCCTGCAAGGCACCCTTGAGCCTCTTTGAAGGTCATTCAAGGCCGTGGGAGGACTCCCTGTGTCTGTTTGTGTGTGTGTCTGTTTGTGTGTGTGTTTGTGTGTGTGTGTTTGTGTGTGTGCGCCGTTTGTCGTGCTTGGATAAACACAGCAGCCCCATCCAGAAGAAACCTGAAACTTTCAGGTCTCAGGCAGGGAGGGAGGAAGGAAGGAAGAGGGAGGTTGAAAAAAAGAAAGAAAAAAGGAGAGAAGAAAGGAGGGAAAGAGGGGAAGGAAGGAGAAGAAAAATGAAGGAAAAGGGAGGTTAAAAAAAGAAAGAAAATGTATGAGAGAAGAAAGGAAGGAAGGAGCAGGGAAGGAGGGAGGAAGGAAAAGGAAGGTTGAAAAAAGAAAGAAGAAAGGGGAGAAGAAAGGAGGGAGAGAGGGGAAGGAAGGAGAAAAAAATGAAGGAAAAGTTAAAAAGGAAAGAAAATGTATGAGAGAAGAAAGGAAGGAAGGAGAAGGGAAGGAGGGAGGAAGGAAAAGGAAGGTTGAAAAAAGAAAGAAAGAAGGAGAGAAGAAAGGAGGGAGGGAGGGGAAGGAAGGAGAAGAAAAATGAAGGAAAAGGGAGGTTAAAAAAAGAAAGAAAATGTATGAGAGAAGAAAGGAAGGAAGGAAGGAGAAGGGAAGGAGGAAGGAGGAGAGAGAGGGAGGAAGGAAGGAAAAGGAAGGTTGAAAAAAGAAAGAAAGAAGGAGAGAAGAAAGGAGGGAGGGAGGGGAAGGAAGGAGAAGAAAAATGAAGGAAAAAGGAGGTTAAAAAAAGAAAGAAAATGTATGAGAGAAGAAAGGAAGGAAGGAGAAGGGAAGGAGGGAGGAAGGAAAAGGAAGGTTGAAAAAAGAAAGAAAAAAGGAGAGAAGAAAGGAGGGAGGGAGGGGAAGGAAGGAGAAAAAAATGAAGGAAAAGTTAAAAAGGAAAGAAAATGTATGAGAGAAGAAAGGAAGGAAGGAGAAGGGAAGGAGGGAGGAAGGAAAAGGAAGGTTGAAAAAAGAAAGAAAGAAGGAGAGAAGAAAGGAGGGAGGGAGGGGAAGGAAGGAGAAGAAAAATGAAGGAAAAAGGGAGGTTTAAAAAAAGAAAGAAAATGTATGAGAGAAGAAAGGAAGGAAGGAAGGAGAAGGGAAGGAGGAAGGAGGAGAGAGAGGGAGGAAGGAAGGAAAAGGAAGGTTGAAAAAAAGAAAGAAGAAAGGAGAGAAGAAAGGAGGGAGGGAGGGGAAGGAAGGAAGAAGAAAAATGAAGGAAAAGGGAGGTTAAAAAAAGAAAGAAAATGTATGAGAGAAGAAAGGAAGGAAGGAAGGAGAAGGGAAGGAGGAAGGAGGAAGAGAGAGGGAGGGAGGAAGGAAAAGGAAGGTTGAAAAAAGAAAGAAAGAAGGAGAGAAGAAAGGAGGGAGGGAGGGGAAGGAAGGAGAAGAAAAATGAAGGAAAAGGGAGGTTAAAAAAAGAAGAAAATGTATGAGAGAAGAAAGAAAGGAAGGAAGGAGAAGGGAAGGAGGAAGGAGGAGAGAGAGGGAGGGAGGAAGGAAAAGGAAGGTTGAAAAAGAAAGAAAGAAGGAGAGAAGAAAGGAGGGAGGGAGGGGAAGGAAGGAGAAGAAAAATGAAGGAAAAAGGAGGTTAAAAAAAGAAAGAAATGTATGAGAGAAGAAAGAAAGGAAGGAGAAGGGAAGGAGGAAGGGAGAGAGGGAGAAAGGAAGGAAAGGGGTAGCTGAAAGTAGAAAGAAAAAGTGACAGAAGAAAGGAGGGAGGGAGAGAGGGAGGGAGGGGAGGAGGAAAAAAAGGAAAAGGGAGGTTAAAAAGAAAGAAATGTATGAGAGAAGAAAGGAAGGAAGGAGAAGGAAGAGAGAGAGGGAGGAAGGAAGGAAAAGGAAGGTTGAAAAAAGAAAGAAAAAAGGAGAGAAGAAAGGAGGGAGAGAGGGGAAGGAAGGAGAAGAAAAATGAAGGAAAAAGGAGGTTAAAAAAAGAAAGAAAATGTATGAGAGAAGAAAGGAAGGAAGGAGAAGGGAAGGAGGAAGGAGGAGAGAGAGGGAGGAAGGAAGGAAATGGAAAGCTGAAAGAAGAAAGAAAAGTGACAGAAGAAAGGAGGGGGGAAGGAAGAACAGAGAAGGGAGGGAGGGAAGGAGATTGGAGGGAGAGAGGGAAGGATGAAGAGTGGAGGAAGAAAGGGAGGGTGGGAGGGAAGGGAGAGGGGGAGAAATGAAGTAAAAGGAAGGTTAAAAACAGAAAAAAAATTGAGAGAAGAAAGGAGGGAGGGAGGGAAGGAAGGTGAATGGAGAGAAGGAAGGAATGAAGGGAGAGAGGAGGGGAGGAGAGGGGAGGAAAGGAGGGACGGAGAAAGGAAGTAAAAGGAAGATTGAAAAAAGAAAGAAAAAGTATAAGAAGAAAGGAGGGAGGGAAGGAGGAAGGGAAGTGAAGGAAGGAAGGGAGCGAGGCAGGGAGGAAAAAACGAAGGGAAAGGAAGGTTAAAAAAGAGAGAAAAAGTTTGTGAGAAGAAAGAAAGGAAGGAATGGAGGGAGGGAAGGAAGGAAGAAAATGGAGTGGGAGGGAGGGAGAGAGAGGGAGGGGCAGTGAGTGAGTTAGGAATAAAGGAAAGAAGGAAGGAAGGAAGGAAGGAAGGAAGGAAGGAAGGAAGGAAGGAAGGAAGGAAGGAAGGAAGGAAGGAAGGAAAGAAGGAAGGCAGGAAGGAAGGAAAGGAGGAAGGAATGAAAGAAGGAAGGAAGGAAAGAAGGAAAAAAGGAAGGAGGAAGGAAGAAAGGAAGGAGGAAGGAAGAAAGGAAGGAAAACATGAAGGGCAGAGCAGGGGAGACTTGAAACCCCCAAGAGCCATTTTTAGAAACCGACTTCACTCCAGCCTCAAGGGGACGGGAGTTCGAAGCAGAGCTGGCACACGGGAGGGAAGTCACACGGGGACCCTGCCCCAGGGAAACACACAACACACTTTTACACACACAAACACTCACACGTGTAAGTTGGGGAGAGCGTGGGGGGGGGGGCAGAGATTTTTGTGCAGCCTCATAACACAAAGTCAACACAATGGATTTCTTCCCGTGTGATGCACAAAGAACACACCCACAATCTATGAAAAAGCTGGCCAGCAATGTTGCTTTCATTGGGGACACAATTTACACCCCCTCCAATCAAACCTATCACTTATTTTATATCTATCATCTATCTATCTATCTATCTCTATCTATCTATCTATCTATCTATCTATCTATCTATCTATCTATCTATCTATCTATCATCTATCTATCTATCTATCTATCTATCTATCTATCTATCTATCTATCTATCTATCTATCTATCTATCCAGTATCTATCTATATCTATCTATCTACCTTCTATCTATCTATCTATCTATCTATCTATCTATCTATCTATCTATCTATCTATCTATCTATCTATCTATCTATCTATCCAGTATCTATCTATATCTATCTATCTACCTTCTATCTATCTATCTATCTATCTATCTATCTATCTATCTATCTATCTATCTATCTATCTATCTATCTATCTATCTATCTATCCAGTATCTATCTATATCTATCTATCTACCTTCTATCTATCTATCTATCTATCTATCTATCTATCTATCTATCTATCTATCTATCTATCTATCTATCTATCTATCTATCCAGTATCTATCTATATCTATCTATCTACCTTCTATCTATCTATCTATCTATCTATCTATCTATCTATCTATCTATCTATCTATCTATCTATCTCTTTCTCTCTGTCTATCCATCCATTCATTTATCTATCTATCTACCTATATTTATCCATCCATCCATCCATCTATCTATCTTTCTCTCTGCCATCTATCTATCCATCCATCCACCTACCTACATCTGTCTGTCTGTCTGTCTGTCTGTCTATCTATCTATCTATCTATCTATCTATCTATCTATCTATCTATCTATCTATCTATCTATCTATCGTTCTATCGTTCTATCTATCGTTCTATCTATCATCTATCTATCTATCTATCATCTATCTATCTATCGTTCTATCATCTATCTATCTATCTATCTATCTATCTATCTATCTATCTATCTTCTATCATCTATCTATCTATCTATCTGTCTGTCTATCTATCATTCTATCTATCTATCTATCAATCAATCTATCTATCTATCTATCTATCTATCTATCTATCTATCTATCTATCTATCTATCTATCTATCTATCTATCTATCGTTCTATCTATCATCTATCTATCTATCTATCTATCATCTATCTATCTATCTTCTATCTATCTATCTATCTATCTATCATCTATCTATCTATAACTATCTTTCTCTCTGTCTATCTATCATTCTATCATTCTATCTCTATCTATCTATCTATCTATCTATCTATCTATCTATCTATCTATCTAACTATAACTATCTTTCTGTCTATCAATCATTCTATCTATCTATCATCTATCTATCTATCATCTATCATCTTTCTGTCTGTCTGTCTGTCTGTCTGTCTGTCTATCTATCTATCTATCTATCTATCTATCTATCTATCTATCTATCTATCCATCCATCCATGTCTGTCTGTCTGTCTGTTTGTCTATCTCTCTATCCATTCAACCATCCATCCATCTATTCATCTCTCTCTCCCCCCTCTCTCTGTCTATCTATTTATCCCTCTCTCTCCCCCTCTCTCTGTCTATCTATCCATCCCTCCCTCCCTCCCTCTCTCTCTCTATCTATCCATCCTTCCCCCCCTCTCTCTATCTATCCCTCCCTCCCTCTCTCTCTCTGTCTATCTATCTATCCCTCCCTCTCTCTCTCTCTCTTTCTCCCTCTCTCTCTCTCTCTATCAATTTCTAAACAAGCAAAAATCCCAACATTTCAAAGGAAAGGAAGGAAACGGCTTAAAAATCCCAGCTTTAGAAGCAGATCCGTAAAAGCTAAGAAATTATGGATGTCAACCAGGAAACATTAATAACCTTTGAATTAATCCAATTAATTAAATTAATGAATAACTCAAACTGTTATTAATCTTTAATTGGCTTCCACACCTAACCGCAGATCATTTGCAGCTCCCGATAGTCCTCAACTTACGTTTCGTGACCATTCAAATTTGCAACGTCTCTGAGAAAAATGAGCATTTTTCACACTTACGACCTGTCGCCGAATCCCTATGGTGAAAATTCGGCCACTTGGCAAATGACTCATATTTACGACGGTGTCAGCGTCCCCGGGGAGAATCTCGTGATCCCCTATGATGACCTTCTGAGCAGTAAAGTCCACGGGGAAACTGGATTCACTTAACAACGGTGTGACTGACTTCACAATTGCACCGATTCACTTAACAACAGTGTGATTGACTTCACAATTGCACCGATTCACTTAACAACAGTGTGATTGACTTCACTATTGCCCCGATTCACTTAACAACGGTGGCAAGAAAAGTCATAAAAATAGGGCAAAACTCACTTAGAAACAGACATTTGGGGCTCCACTGCGGCCGTAAGTCAAAGACTACAGCTTTTTAACAATAACAAGAGTGGGAAGGGACCCTGGAGGTCATGTAGTCTGACCCCCTGCTCTCGCAAGACCCCTACGCTCTTTCTGATTAGTGGCTATCCAAGTCTCCTTCTACTGCTCTTGGACTACAGGTCCCATTATTGTCACTAAGTGTGGCAGTCGTTCAATGAATCCTGCCTGATTTCACCACTTTGGTAGGGGAATTCTGGGAGTTGAAGTCCAAGGTTGAGCCACATTGGTAAGGTAGTCATTTCATAAGGACTGCCCTTGCCCCTCCCCCACTTATGGGGCGAAGCTGAAAATCACGGTGAGAGGTAGTCCTCCACTTATGACCTCAATGGACGCCCCCACCCCATTTATGTTGCTAAGCGAAACATTTTTGTCCCACTTTACGACCTTCCTTGCCACCGTTGCTAAGTGAATCACAGCCATTATGAGCCGGTTGTTAAGCGAACCCAGCTTCCCACTTGCTTGCCCGAAGGTCGCCCAGGGGCACTGCGACCGTCATAATGTGAATCCGTCGCGAAGGGGCGTCTGGATTTGGATCACGTGGCCGCAGGGCTGCTGCGACAGTTGTTAAGTGTGAAAAAACAGTCCAGGGTCACTTTTCCCCCGCGCCGTTCGAACCTTCAATGGTCACTAAGCGAACCGTCATAAGTCGAGGACTGGCCTATGTGGTCTTTCTGTAGGGAAAATGCTCCTTGGTGGGGCACCCCCAACAAGAATGACCACGCAACGGCCCCATAAACGGATAAAAACGCCCTCTTTAACACATGCCTGAACTCCATGAGGTCTAGAATCATGCCGTTTCGGATTTATCGATCCGGAGCAAAACCAGATTCAACGCCTCCCTTCCCTTGACCCCCCCAGGCTCCCTCCTCACAACCTGCTCAGCTGTCCATCTTTCAAGAAGAGACGGGGGCTGCCCTCTGTCGAAAATGGTGTAGGCCGTCGGGGTTGGGCTAGATGACCTACAGGGTCCCTTCCACCTCTTGTTAATCTGTATCTGGGTGAAATCAACTCCCTGACAGCCCATCAACCTCAGAGGAGGAAAAGGAGGAACTGGGAGGACTCTAAAACATGCCAGGGCCCGATTTCTAGCGGGGGGGGGGGGGGGGGAAGACATGTCCCGGCCAATTTTTAATTTGATTTTTCTCACATGCCAAAGTCATGCTGACATGCGAATTTGACAGCTGACATGGGAAACATTTGAGATGTGGGGTGGGGGGTGGGGGGGAGGAGTCCGGCAAAGCCCTTTGCACGTGCTCAGGGGCACCGAGAACCAGCTGCAGCCCCCCTCCCCGCCCCCGCAGAAGGCACGGGGGGGGGGGGAGAAACGAAGTAAGCCCCTATTACCGGAGCCATTTGCAAGAGAGCGCCCGCGGGCGCCGGCATCGCTCCGAGCGCTCCCTTCGCCCGGAGAAAATAGGGGAGGGGGGCTTTTTGGAAAGGTAGATGACGCCCCCGACCTGGTGGTCTTCCTATCACCCCCCCCCCGTCCCACCTCCCCACCCCCAAATCACCTTCATCGCCTCCTCCTCCTCCTCCTCTTCCTCTTCCTTTCGGATCTGCTGGAAGCCGGCTGGCATCTTTTGAGGCTGGGGTCGCCTGCGGTCGCGGGCGTCCGAGTTTTAAGTCCCAAGGCTGGGGGGGGGGCTGCGACTGCTGCCCGCGAGGCCAAGAAGCGC
Source organism: Thamnophis sirtalis (assembly GCF_051295495.1). Taxonomy (NCBI): domain Eukaryota; kingdom Metazoa; phylum Chordata; class Lepidosauria; order Squamata; family Natricidae; genus Thamnophis; species Thamnophis sirtalis. Next base: position 141,627,006 of record NW_028261384.1, on the reverse strand, counting down.
TTGGAAAGCAGCGAGCGGGGAGTCCCGCTACCCGGCCGGCCAGTCCCGGGCTCCGGCCAAGGCTGGCCAGGGCACCCTGATGCCCCCGCCCTCGGGCGCTCATTGGTCCCGCCCCCCCTGGGAGGAAGGGCAGAGCTTGGACTTGGGGGGGGGCGAGGGACGCGGGGGGGGGGCGAGAGACCCCTACTCTTTCGGCTTTCCTGGAGCGATCGATCCTAAGCCATAAGGAAGATAATAATGACGGGTATTGCTGTCCGATCCGCGATCTGCACCTGAAGCTTCCCCCCCCCACACTCACAACAACCCGGCCAGGTAGGACAGGTTTCCACGTGGATCGGGCTGCGGGGAGGGGAAGGATAAGTACGGAATATCGACTTCCAGGAGAGGGATGGGAGAAAGAGAGAGAGATGATAGATAGGTAGATGGTAGGTAGATAGGTACTGATGGATGGAGGGAGATAGGTAGGTAGGTGGGTGGGTGGGTAGATGGATGGATGGATGGATGGATGGATGGATGGATGGATGGATGGATGGATGGATAGAGAGAGAGAGAGAGAGAGAGAGAGAGAGAGAGAGAGAGAGAGAGAGAGAGAGAGATAGCACAGGGAGGGAGGTAAGTAGGTAGATCGGTAGAGAGGAAGGGAAGAATGGATGGATGGATAGAGATACATAGATGATTGATAGATCATCTATCATAGATGGTAGGTAGATAGGTAGAGATGGATGGAGATAGACAGACAGACAGACAGACAGACGATAAGATAGAGAGGTAGAGAGGGAGGTGGATGGATGGATGGATGGATGGTTGGAGATACATAGATGATAGATAGGTAGAGATGGATGGATGGTGATAGATGATAGATAGATAGATAGATAGATAGAGAGATAAATAGAGAGAGAGAGATAGGTACAGATAGATAGATAGAGAGAGAAAGATAGATAGATAGATAGATAGATAGAGATAAATAGAGAGAGATAGATAGGTACAGATAGAGAGATAGAGAGAGAGAAAGAGAGAGAGAGAGAGATAGATAGATGATAGATATAGAGAGAGATAGAGAGATAGATATAGATAGATAGATAGATAGATAGATAGACAGACAGATAGATAGATAGATAGACAGATAGATAGAGATAAATAGAGAGATAGAGATAGGTACAGATAGAGAGAGAGAGAGAGAGAGAGAGAAAGAGAAAGAGAAAGAGAGAGAGATAGATAGATGATAGATAGATAGATAGATAGAGAGAGAGAGAGAGAGAGAGAGATTGCACAGGGAGGGAGGTAAGTAGGTAGATGGTAGAGAGGAAGGGAAGAATGGATGGATGGATGGATGGATGGATGGATGGATGGATAGATGATAGATAGTTGATAGATGGATAGGTAGGTAGGTAGGTAGGTAAGTAGGTAGAAATAGATGATAGAGACAAAGACAGATAAAATAAATCATGTCTAAACTAAATAATAAATAAGAATAACTGAGCAAACAACAGAATAATGAAAGAATAGAGAAGAAGAACGAATAACAAACAATAAAGAACAAACAACTGAAGAAATAAAGAATCAATAAAAGGAAAAGGAATAAGCCGACAACTTTGAACGATGCCTAAACCATCAGAGAGCCAATAATATCAATATTCACTTAATAAACAGTAAACAAATAATAACTTAAAAGTAAGAAACAAAGAAGGAATCAACCCAAAAGAAAGAAAGAACCATAAGAACAATAGATCAAGAAGGAATAAAGGAATCGTGCAGAAAAGAAAGAATAACTCAGAGAACCACGAAGAAGTAAAGGATAAATCCATCAATTAATCAGAGTGATATCGTTGCACTGGTTAAGGTGGCATTGTTGGGGTTTCCCCCCCCCCCAAAATCCCCCTGGCACCTCCTGAGATCAAATCAGGCTTTATTGCTTTATTGTGCCCCCCCCCCATCGAAAGTTCACCCTTCTCCTTCCACATTTCATTTAACACCCCCCTCCCAAATAAAATTAGCCAGGAACAACCAGACGGGGGGGAAAAATCCATTTTAATCCCTTTTCTCTCTCTTGCCCACCCCCAAAATAACCCCTTCCCTTCCCCCTTTGGTCTCCTGCTTGAAGGGGCGGGGTGGACTGGATGACCTCGAAGGTCCCTTCCAACTCTGTCAATCCGTTTCATCTTTTCCTCTTCTCCCCCCCACCCACCCCCTTGAAAACCAGCCTGAGGCCTATGGACTCGCAGGAGGGGGGGGCACTTCAGACCCACCCTCTTGCCCCTAACTGGGGGGGGTCAAGAAGACCTCCAAATAGGCGGACCCCCCCCCCGCTCCTAAAACCCCGTGGGACAGCCTGCCCCCTTCGCACGACAGCTGAAGCCTGATGATTGAGCCCCCCCCCAGGGGGGAGCAGGCAGGCAGGCAGGCAGGGGTGGGAGGGGGGGTGCCACTCTCGCACTGTGGTCACGGGATGGCACAGCTGCCCGCAGGCCGTGGGGAGGGAGGGGAGGGGGTTCAGCGGGGTCTGCGTAACCTGAGCCCCGGGACAGAAACAGAGGAAGGGAGGGGGGGAGGACTGTCTATATCGCTTCTCCTCCTTCAACAGGTCTTGTGTTTGTATGGGTGGGGGGCACTTAGAGAAAGACCCTCCCCCCCATGCGTGTGCCCTTCAAATCTCCACCCCCCCTGCGCCTTACCCCCTCCCCGGAGAAGCAGCCAACTTCGGGCGCCAAGGCTGGCTCCAAAAATAACCTAATGGCAGAACCAACCGGGGGGGCCCGAGTGCGAGGGTCCTGGCTTTCGCCTAAATTGAGTGGGTGGGGAGCAGGTGCTTAAGGAGGTTGGGGGGGCGCTCATGTGGAAGAAAAGCCCCCCCCCTCCTCACCAACCCCAAATCCTGGCCAGCTTGGACGCCAAATTAGTTTCAGAGAAATAGAGGCGTCTGGCGAGGAGACTCAGAGGTCATCTAGTCCAACCCGCTTTTTGGATCGGTTAAAACGCAGCCTCTGGTGGGATATTTTTCCCTTTAAGGAGTCAAATGGTTCACTTGATAGTTATTTCTCTGGGGCTTTTTGGCTCCACCCACCCCCAATAATCTACAACAGGTAGTCCTCGATTTACGACCATCCGCTTAATGGCCATTTGGAATTACAGTGGCACTGAGAAAAGGGACTTGGGACAATTTTGCACACTTAACGACCATTGCGACATCCCAGCGTGGTTGCGTGATCAAAATTCCGACGCTTGGCTACCGACTCGTATTTATGACGGTCGCAGTGTCCCGGGGGGGGAGGTGTCCCAGGATCCCCTTTTGCGACCTAACCAGCAATGTCAAAGGTGTGGAGGGAAGCAAGATTCATTTAACAACCTGCAGGATTCACTTAACAGCCATGGTGATTCACTTAATGACGGGGGCAAGAAAGGTCGTAAACCGGGACAAAGCTCGCTTCACAACCGTCTCGCTTAGCAATGGACATTTTGGGCTCAGTTCCGGTCGTAAGTCGAGGACTCCATGCACCAAACAATTCTCTTGATATTGGGAGCCTCGGTGGTCTCATTCAGATCATCGCACAAGCAGTCCTCGACTTACGACCAAAATTCAGACCAGCCATCCCAGCGGTCGTGACACGAATCACAACCCCAAGTTCACAATCTTTGTTGCTCGTTAAGCAAAACTGCTGCGGTTGTTATGCGGAGCAGGCGGTCACTAAGTGAAGCCGGCTTCCCCTGGGGAAGGGCGGGGCGTCTGCCACGGTCGTTAAAAAGGCACAATTTGGATCACGTGACGGCCGTAAGTCTGAGGACCGACCGTAAATCGCTTTCCCCGGGGGCGTTGTGACTTCCGACGGTCGCTAAGCGAGAGGTTGTTAACCGAGGACCGCCTGGATTGATTACTCCACACACCCATCCCGGGTTTTACGCGTCTGTTCCCGCCGCTCAAAATAGCCGTGGCCTTTTTAGCCGCTGCGTCCCGCGCCTGGACTCCTGTGGACGGAGGGACCCTCCGCACGTGACCCCCCCCCTCCGCCCCCTTCCTGGCTCTGCCCTTTCGGTTGACTTGGGGGGGGTGGCGGGGTGGGGTGGGGGGAGACACACTTGTGCTCATCTTGGTTCCTTTCGGCCTCGGCTTTAATCCCGCGGAGACTTTTCGGAGTCTCTGGTTTCTCAGCTGTTAGTCATGCCCAACGCCTGCCCGGGGGGCGGGGAGGGGGGGTCACCTGTGGGAGGGGCCGTCCCTCGACCAGGCGCTTGGAGGAAGGGTATTGATTGGTGGGTCTGTCGGTCTGTCTATCCATTCATCTATCTATATTTGTTTATTCATTTATCTGTATTGATATCAATTTTTATCTATCTCTCACCTCTCTCTCTCTATATATATATACTGTATATTTCCCCAAATATCTCTGTCTGTCTGTCTATCTATCTATCTATCTATCTATCTATCCATCCATCCATCCATCCATCCATCCATCCATCCATTCACCTTTCATCTATCAATCTATCATCTATCTATCCATCCATCCACCTGTCATCTATTAATCTATCTATCAGTTTATCTATCTATCTGTCTATCTATCTATATCTATCTATCCATCCATCCATTCACCTGTCTTCTATCAATCAATCAATCAATCTATCCATCCATCCATCCATTCACCTGTCATCTATTAATCTATCATCTATCTATCTACCTATCTATCCATCCATCCATCCATCCATCCATCCATCCACCTGTCATCTATCAATCTATCATCTATCTATCCATACACCCACCTGTCTTCTATCAATCAATCAATCTGTCTATCCATCCATCCATTCACCTGGCATCTATTAATCTATCTATCTGTCTATCTATTTATCCATCCATCCATTCACCTGTCATCTATCAATCTATCATCTATCTATCCATCCATCCACCTGTCTTTTATCAATCAATCAATCTGTCTATCCATCCATCCATTCACCTGGCATCTATCAATCTATCTATCTATCCATCCATCCACCTGTCATCTATTAATCTATCAGTTTATCTATCTATCCATCCATTCACCACGTCTATTAATCTATCTATCTATCTATCTATCTATCTATCTATCTATCTATCTATCTATCTATCTATCTATCTATCTATCTATCTATCTATCTATCTATCATCTATCTCTATATCTGTCTGTGTCTGTCTGTCTGTCTGTCTATCTATCATCTATCTATCTATCTATCTATCTATCTATCTATCTATCTATCTAACTAACTATCTAACTATCTATCTATCTATCTATCTATCCATCCATCCATCCATCTGCCATCTATTTATCTATCTATCTATCTATCTATCCATCCATCCATCCATCCATCCATCCATCCATCCATCCATCCTTCATCTATCTATCATCTATGTCTGTCTGTCTGTCTGTCTGTCTGTCTGTCTGCCTGCCTACCTACCTACCTACCTAATCTATTGTCTAGCTATCATTATTTATTATCCAACTATCATCATTGTCTGTCTGTGTGTCTGTCTGTCTCTGTCTCTCTTCTATCTCTCACCCATCCATCCAGCCTCCATTCATTGTATGTCTCTCTCTCTCTCTCTCTCTCTCTCTCTCTCTCTCTCTCTCTCTCCATCTGTTAGATTTTTATTCCGCCGTTATTATTGTTTAAGTAACTGCTGAACATCCCTAATGCTCCTTATCCCTCCTATTTTCCCTACAACAACCCTGTGAGGTAGATCGGTCTGAGGGAGGAGGGCTGGCCCAAAGCCACCCAGCTGACCTTCGTGCCTAAGGCGGGACTAGAACTCACCAACACCTGGTGATTGGCCCAAAGTCACCCACCCGGCTTTCTTGCCAAGGGTGGAACTAGAACTCATCGTCTCCTTGGCGCGAAGGAGTCACCGCCTGGCTTTCACGCCTACGGCAGGACTAGAATTCACCCGCTCCTGACTTTCTAGCCCTTGCTGAATCTAGATAAGGAACCCAACTAAACTATAGATCGGTGCGCCTAGAGCCTCCTGGGCAGGAGTAGTTTATCTTCACACTTCTTGGCTCAGGAAATCAAAATAAATCCCCATTTCCCCCCCCCCTCCTCCTATAGGGGTGAGGACAAGTGTGCTTAAAAGATGCCATCTTTCTAGCCAAAAAAACCCCCGCCGATTGGCAGATGCGCCACGCGGACGCCCGCCAGTCTTCCCGGAATCCCGAGTGCGAAAGATTCCATCGTGCCAGCGCACGAAACACGATCTTGAGCACATGGAGCCGAGCGCCGTATTTTTAGATATAGACACATCCAGCAAATGTCAAACCTTCGGCTGCCGGATTAAAGGAGTAGGGACTGCGGGAAATCCAGGCAGCCCACCCCCCCTGCCCCCAATTTGGCTATTCACCTGAGGAACACCACAGCCAGGTGAGGGGAGGGGGGCTCCACTCTCCTGGGGCAACTCCCCCCCGGTTTTGGACAGCGTGGGTAATCCTCGATTTACCACCGCAACGGAGCCGCAAAGTTTCTGTGGCTAAGCGAAAGAGTGGTTAAGTGAGTTTGACGACCTTTCTTGCCACCGTCGCTAAGCGGATCGCCGCAGGTGTTAAGGCAGTCACACGGTCGTTAAGCACATCTGGCTTCCCCATGGGTTTCACATTTTCGTACCGCCGGTTTAGCCCACGTCCGCCCGCTCGTTTTGCCCAACCGGTTCGAGCAAACCGGTACGAACCGGCTGAATTTCCCCCACTGGATTTGGCTTGTCCGAAGGGGATCGCGTCACCCTGGGACTCTGTGACCGTCGTAAATACGAGTCCGTTGCCAAGCGTCTGGATTTCGATCCTGTGACCCAGGGGAGGGGGGACACCCTGCCACTGAGGTCACTATTGTTCCGTGGCCTTGGAATGGTCACTAAATGAATAAATAAAAACGAACAAATGCGGTTCAACTCCTCGATCGCATTTTATTACGGATAGGGTAACTTTCTTAGTAGAGGGGGGGTACGAGGTGAACGTAATATAACTTGACTTCAGCAAAGTGGGGAAAAAAACAGGGGGATTCTGGGAGTTGAAGTCCACACAACTTAAAACGGCTGAGAAATGTTGGTTAAGCTTCAACCATTCCTTCCTCCCGTTGTCCGGAAAATTTAGCAATTACCAAGTCCCGTACGGGAGTTTGCTACCAATAATTTACTGTAGACGTTGAAATAGCAGAATAAGAGAGTTGGAAGGGACCTTGGAGGCCTTCTAGTCCAGCCCCCTGCTCAATTTGCTATAAAAATCGAAATTTGCTATCGATGATTTGCTATAATTGAAATAACAGAGCTGGAAGGGACCTTGGAGGTCTTCTAGTCCAGCCCCCTGCTCAATTTGCTATAAAAATCGAAATTTGCTATTGATGATTTGCTATACTTGAAATAACAGAGCTGGAAGGGACCTTGGAGGTCTTCTAGTCCAGCCCCATTGAAATTTTGCTATCAACAATTCGCTATAGACATTGAAATAACAGAATAACAAAGTTGGAAGGGACCTTGGAGGTCTTCTAGTCCACCCCCCCTGCACAATTTGCTATGGAAATTGAAATTCGGTATTAATAATTTGCTACAGACGTTGAAATAGCAGAATAAGAGAGTTGGAAGGGACCTTGGAGGTCTTCTAGTCCAGCCCCCTGCTCAATTTGCTATAAAAATCAAAATTTGCTATCAATGATTTGCTATAATTGAAATAACAGAGCTGGAAGGGACCTTGGAGGTCTTCTAGTCCAGCCCCCTGCTCAATTTGCTATAAAAATCAATAATTTGCTATCAATGATTTGCTATAATTGAAATAACAGAGCTGGAAGGGACCTTGGAGGTCTTCTAGTCTAGCCCCCTGCTCAATTTGCTATAAAAATCAAAAATTGCTATCAATGATTTGTTATCATTGAAATAACAGAGCTGGAAGGGACCTTGGAGGTCTTCTAGTCCAGCCCCCTGCTCAATTTGCTATAAAAATTGAAATTTGCTATCAATGATTTGCTATACTTGAAATAACAGAGCTGGAAGGGACCTTGGAGGTCTTCTAGTCCAGCCCCCTGCTCAATTTGCTATAAAAATTGAAATTTGCTATCAATAATTTGCTATAATTGAAATAACAGAGCTGGAAGGGACCTTGGAGGTCTTCTAGTCCAGCCCCCTGCACAATTTGCTATGGAAATTGAAATTTGGTATTAATAATTTGCTACAGACGTTGAAATAGCAGAATAAGAGAGATGGAAGGGACCTTGGAGGTCTTCTAGTCCAGCCCCCTGCTCAATTTGCTATAAAAATTGAAATTTGCTATCAATGATTTGCTATACTTGAAATAACAGAGCTGGAAGGGACCTTGGAGGTCTTCTAGTCCAGCCCCCTGCTCAATTTGCTATAAAAATCAATAATTTGCTATCAATGATTTGCTATAATTGAAATAACAGAGCTGGAAGGGACCTTGGAGGTCTTCTAGTCCAGCCCCATTGAAATTTGCTATAAAAATCGAAATTTGCTATCAATGATTTGCTATAATTGAAATAACAGAGCTGGAATGGACCTTAGAGGTCTTCTAGTCCAGCCCCCTGCTCAATTTGCTATAAAAATCAAAATTTGCTATCAATGATTTGCTATAATTGAAATAACAGAGCTGGAAGGGACCTTGGAGGTCTTCTAGTCCAGCCCCCTGCTCAATTTGCTATAAAAATCAATAATTTGCTATCAATGATTTGCTATAATTGAAATAACAGAGCTGGAAGGGACCTTGGAGGTCTTCTAGTCTAGCCCCCTGCTCAATTTGCTATAAAAATCAAAAATTGCTATCAATGATTTGTTATCATTGAAATAACAGAGCTGGAAGGGACCTTGGAGGTCTTCTAGTCCAGCCCCCTGCTCAATTTGCTATAAAAATTGAAATTTGCTATCAATAATTTGCTATAATTGAAATAACAGAGCTGGAAGGGACCTTGGAGGTTTTCTAGTCCAGCCCCCTGCTCAATTTGCTATAAAAATCAAAATTTGCTATCAATAATTTGCTATAATTGAAATAACAGAGCTGGAAGGGACCTTGGAGGTCTTCTAGTCCAGCCCCCTGCTCAATTTGCTATAAAAATCAAAATTTGCTATCAATAATTTGCTATAATTGAAATAACAGAGCTGGAAGGGACCTTGGAGGTCTTCTAGTCTAGCCCCCTGCTCAATTTGCTATAAAAATCAAAATTTGCTATCAATAATTTGCTATAATTGAAATAACAGAGCTGGAAGGGACCTTGGAGGTCTTCTAGTCTAGCCCCCTGCTCAATTTGCTATAAAAATCAAAATTTGCTATCAATGATTTGCTATAATTGAAATAACAGAGCTGGAAGGGACCTTGGAGGTCTTCTAGTCTAGCCCCCTGCTCAATTTGCTATAAAAATCGAAATTTGCTATCAATAATTTGCTATAATTGAAATAACAGAGCTGGAAGGGACCTTGGAGGTCTTCTAGTCCAGCCCCCTGCTCAGTTTGCTATGAAAATTGAAATTTGGTATTAATAATTTGTTATAATTGAAATAACAGAGCTGGAAGGAACCTTGGAGGTCTTCTAGTCTAGCCCCCTGCTCAATTTGCTATAAAAATCGAAATTTGCTATCGATGATTTGCTATAATTGAAATAACAGAGCTGGAAGGGACCTTGGAGGTCTTCTAGTCCAGCCCCCTGCTCAATTTGCTATAAAAATCGAAATTTGCTATCAATAATTTGCTATAATTGAAATAACAGAGCTGGAAGGGACCTTGGAGGTCTTCTAGTCCAGCCCCCTGCTCAATTTGCTATAAAAATCAAAATTTGCTATCAATGATTTGCTATAATTGAAATAACAGAATAACAAAGCTGGAAGGGACCTTGGAGGTCTTCTAGTCCAGCCCCCTGCACAATTTGCTATGAAAATTGAAATTTGGTATTAATAATTTGCTACAGACGTTGAAATAGCAGAATAAGAGAGATGGAAGGGACCTTGGAGGTCTTCTAGTCCAGCCCCCTGCTCAAGCACGATTTCAGATGAAACAACCTAACTTTTCAAAGATCTCAATTTAAAGAATTTACAGATTACCAGGTTGCAAATCCTTTATTTTCAGAAGTAAGATCAGCTCCAACGGGGGGAAACCTCATGGTTCAAAATGGAATTATTGATAGAATCCCGCAAATCAGAGAATGCCTTTGAATAAAAAATAATTGAAATTCTTCAGCGTTAGTGTTAGGGTGTCTAATTATTAAATTTATATGCTGCTTATCTCCTTCTTCAAATTAATTCTGGGTGCCTGCCTGGCAATATAGTAAAAAACAGAGAGGTTAAAAGCAATTCTAATTATAAAAGATTCAAATTGCAAAAGCTCCAGGACAGAGTTAGGGTTTAGGGCTGTTAACTCAAAATCTAATATTTATTTAGCTCAGTGATTCCCAAACTCCACAACTTTAAAACACATGGACTTCAACTCCCAGAATTCTGGGAGTTGAAGTCCACCTGTCTTAAACTTGCCAATTTTTTTTTAAAAAACTAACTTATATTTGAAAAAACTAACTAACTTATATTTGAAAAAAGTAACTAACTTATATTTGAAAAAAAGTGTCTAATAAAATTCCAATTCGCTCCATTATTTGGCTATCTTCTCACAGCGATGCTACCAAACTGCTGGATGTTTTCAATCCAGATGTGCAAACTTTATTCTGATTAATATTAGAAAGGGAAGTTTGGGGAAGTTTTGTGAATACAAAAGCTAATTTTGCGGCGAGCCTGACATCTAGAGGCCAAGGGCGAAATTACAGCTCTGAATCCACTGCGGAAATCCAGTCCAGGTTTTCTCTGAAGCTAGCTCACTCTCTCTAGCCAGGCTTTAGCAAGTGGTTGACCCAGAAAACCTGGACTGGAATTCCCCCACATGTCTCCCACTGCCATCCCGGGACGGATTGGAAGCAGAAGCATATTATAAAACCATTTAAGTAAACTATTATGGTTTATCATGGGCTGAGACCTCCTGGTTTGAGAATAGCAATAGCAATAGCAGTTAGACTTATATACCGCTTCATAGGGCTTTCAGCCCTCTCTAAGCGGTTTACAGAGGCCAACCCTGAGCCGGTGAGATTTGAACCGCCGAACTGCCGAACTAGCAGTCAGCTGAAGTGGCCTGCAGTACTGCACTCTACCCACTGCGCCACCTCGGCTCGAAACATGACCAATGCAGGAAAAATAGAATATTGACAGTCCTTGACTTATGGCCATAATGAATTGCTGTTGTGATGGTCGTATAGCGAGTCACACATGTGACTGACCAGATTTTTTACGACTGTTGTTAAGTGAATACTATAGCCATTAGTTCCCCAAGCGGCATTTTCCTCTCAAAAAAGGAAATAAACCCTGATTTAGACAAAAATATAAACCACAGATACACAGCCAGGTGAGGGAGGGGCTCCGCTCTCCTGTCCCCCCCCCCAGGGGGGGGGGTCTGGAAAATACAGGTAATCCTCAACGTGCAACCACAATCGCCCCCCAAATCTATGTTGTTAAGTGAGACATTTGTTATTAAATGAGTTTTGCTCCATTTTACGAGCATTCTCGACACAGTTGTTAAGTGAATTACTGCAGTTCTAAGTAACACGGTTGTTAAGTGAATCAAGCTGTTGTAAGTAGAGGACCGCCAGCCTCTTTCTCCTGGGCTTTGTGCTATTCCTCACTTTTAGCCTGCAAATCTCCCTGCCTCCACTAGAGGGCAGGAAAGAGCAATGGAAATTTAAAATTTAGTTGCCACCTAGTGGCAATTGGGAGGTTTGCAGCTCACTGCATTGGCATGACAGCTAACTAAACTCTCTTGGCCTTTGTGTATTTCTCACACCCAGCCTGCAAATCTCCCTGTCTCCACTAGGGGGCAGGAAAGAGAGAGAGGGAGAGAGAGAGAGAGAGAGAGGGAGGGAGGGAGGGAGGGAGGGAGGGAGAGAGAGAGAGAGAGAGAGAGAGAGAGAGAGAGAGAGAGAGAGGCAAATCCAAATGATTGGCACCACCTGGTGGCAATAAAGAGATTTGCAGCCGAAATCCAGTCATCCCAACTATCTAACATTCTTCGGCTTGGTTTATTTCTCACACCCAGCCTGCAAATCTCTCCATCTCCACCAGGGGGCAGGAAAGAGAGATGGGCAAACCTAAACTCTTGCTGCCCCCTAGTGGCAATTGAGAGATTTGCAGCCCAGATCTGGTCACCCCAACTATCTAACTCTCTTGCTCTTGTTTATTTCTCACACTCAGCCTGCAAATCTCCCCATTTCCACCAGGGGGCAGGAAAGAGAGATGGGCAAACCTAAACTCTTGCTGCCCCCTAGTGGGAATTGAGAGGTTTGCAGCCCAGATCTGGTCACCCCAACTATCTAACTCGCTTGCTCTTTGTTTAGTTCTCACACCCAGCCTGCAAATCTCCCCATCTACACCAGGGGGCAGGAAAGAGAGATGGGCAAACCTAAACTCTTGCTGCCCCCTAGTGGCAATTGAGAGGTTTGCAGCCCAGATCTGGGCACCCCAACTATCTAACTCTCTTGCTTTTTGTTTATTTCTCACACCCACCCTGCAAATCTCTCTATCTCCACCAGGGGGCAGGAAAGAGAGATGGGCAAACCTAAACTCTTGCTGCCCCCTAGTGGCAATTGAGAGGTTTGCAGCCCAGATCTGGTCACCCCAACTATCTAACTCTCTTGCTCTTTGTTTAGTTCTCACACCCAGCCTGCAAATCTCCCCATTTCCACCAGGGGGCAGGAAAGAGAGATGGGCAAACCTAAACTCTTGCTGCCCCCTATTGGTGATTGGGAGGTTTACAGCCCAAATCCTATCACCCCCCACTATCTAACTGTTTGGGGCTTTGTGTATTTCTCACACCCAGCCTGCAAATCTCCCCATCTCCTCTAGGGGGAAAGAAAGAGACGAGCAAACCTAAACTCTTGCTGCCCCCTAGTGGCGATCTGGATGTTTGTAGCCCAAATCCACTCACTTCAATTGTTTAATTCTCTTGGGCTGTGTGCATTTCTCACACCCAAGGAGAAAACGCTTGTCCGGTGACGGCACAGCGCTGGTGATATTTATCTCCCGGCTTCCCAATGAGCGTCAATCACCAGGAAGCAGCCAAAGGGGTCAGTCACGCTCTCGGTTTCACCGTCGGGAGGAAACCGCAAGGGCCATAAAAGTGAGTTTTGATCAGGGCTCTTGCGACAAGCCCAGGAGGAGAAGGGAGGATGAGATCAGCAGGACAATAGGTGGAGCAGGAAGCCTCCTCCATATTTGGTCATGTCCTCCACCACGACTGAAGAGGGCAGGGAGATCTCGAAACCTTCGGGTTCCAATTGGGGAGGAAGACTTGGCTGAGTCTCTCTCTCCCTCCCTCTCTCACTTTCTCTTTCTCTCTCTCTTTCTCATCTCTGCTCTCTCCCTTTCTCTGACTCACTCGTGTCTTCTCTCTCTCATCTCTATCTGTCTTTCAATCCATCCTCATCTCTCTCCCTCCCTCTTTCATTATCTCTCTCTCCCCCTCCCTCCTACCATTTCTCTTCTCTCTCTCCCTCCTTCCCTCCCTGTCTATCTCTCTTTCAATCCATCCATCATGGCACTCCCTCCCTCTGTCTTTCATATCTCCCTGTCTTTCAATCCATCCATCCATTATGTACTGTATGTGTGTGTGTGTGTGTGTATGCATGCATGCATGCATGCATGCATGCATACATACATACATACATACATACATACATACATACATACATACATATATTCAATTCCCAGCAAGGGTATGGCTAGCTGATGAGAGCTAAATAGCTTGAAATAGATCTATACTAGTCTCCCTGTATTTATTTATCAGCACAAATATAACACATATATATATATAAATAAAATTGGGGCATACCAGGGGTTGTGATATTAAATATATACCTTCCTCCCTGGCTTCAGCTGATAAGGAGGAGGACCTGCGGCTTAATGGCTAAGACGTCTGCCTAAGATGTAATATAGCCCAGGTTCGAATCCCAATAAGGGTATGGCTAGCTGATGAGAGCTAAATACCTTGAAATAGATCGATACTAGTCTCCCTTTATTTATTTATCAGCACAAATATAACACAAATATAACAAAGGCAACAGTAAAAATCTTGGGTTTCTGTCGTGATGGACTCTTGTGACGAGCCGATTGACAGATGATGGAAGCAGTTAGCTTCCTCCCATAATTGGGGCAACCAGGGGTTGTGATATATATATCCCCTCTTTCTCCCTCCCTCTTTCCCTTCCTCTTTCTTATCTCTCTTTCAATCCATTATCTCTCCCTCCCTCCCTCCCTCCCTCTGTTTCTCTTCTCTCTTTCCCTCCCTCCCCTCTTTCTCTCCCTCCCCCTTTCTCGCCCTCGCTCCCTCTCTCTTATCTCTTTCAAATCCATCCATCATTCTCTCCCTCCCTCCTTCCCTCCCGCCATCTCTCATGTCTTTCAATCCATCTATTATCTCTCTCCCTCCCTCTTTCCTTCTCTCTCCCCTCCCTCCCTTGCTATCTTTCAATCCATCCATCTCCCTCCCTCCTTCCCTCTCCTCTTTCTATCCCTCCCTCCTTCTCCTCCCTCCCTCCCTCTTATCTCTCTTTCAATCCATTATCTTTCTCTCTCTGTCCCTCCTTCCCTCCTCTTTCTCCCCCTCCCTCTTTCTCCCTCTCCTTCCCTCCTCCCTTATCTCTCTTTCAATCCATCCACCATTTCCCTCCCTCCATCTCTCATCTCTATGTCTTTCAATCTCCATCTCTCCCTCCTTCCCTCTCCTCTCTCTCCCTCCCTTTCTCCTCCTCCCTCCCTCCATCTATCTCTCTTTCAATCCATTATCTCTCTCCCTTCCTCCTCTTTCTCCCCCTCCCTCTTTCTCCCTCTCCTCCCCTCCTCTCTCATCTCTCTTTCAATCCATCCATCATTTCCCTCCCTCCCTCCATCTCTCATCTCTA
>NW_028261384.1:141597076-141607076 GCF_051295495.1 Thamnophis sirtalis | reverse complement strand
AGAAAGAGAAAAAAAGAAAAAAACAGAGAAAAAGGGAGAAAGGGAGAGAAGAAAGAGGAAGAGATAGAGAAGTGTGTGTGTGAGAGAGAGAAAAGAGAAAAAAAGAAAAAAGGGAGAAAGAGAGAAGAAAGAAGAGAGACAGAGAAGAGAAAGAGGAAAAAGGGAAAAAAGGGAAAAGGAAAAAGAGACCGAAAGAGAGAAAAAGAAAAAAAAACAAAGAGAAAAAAAGGGAGAGAAGGAAGAAGAGACAGAAAGAAAAAGAGAAGAAGGGAGAGAGAAAAGAAAGAGAAAAAAAGAAAAAAACAGAGAGAAAGGGAGAGAAAGAAAAAGGGAGAGAGAAAAGAAAGAGAAAAAAAGAAAAAGAGAGAAAAAAGAAAAAGAGAGAAAGAGAGACGGAAGGGACCCTCCCCGTTTCTTTTTAAACCGTGGGTAGGGGGTGAGAAACACGCGGGGAAGATGGAGGGGGGGGCATTGTCGGATCGGGCTGCCACAGAGCGCAGGGCGCGGCCGAGAGATCGCGGCGGCTGGAGGGTCGCTGGGGGGAGAGGAGACGGTGAGGGTGGTGGTCAAAAGGAAGCGGAGGGGGGTCTTTCTCGCGGGGGAAGGGGTCGTGGGAACCAGAGCGAATCCTCTGTGCATGCCCCGGGGCTATTTTCCTCTCGGTCTCTCTCAACCCCCTCCAAAATGGCCCCCGTCCCCTCGAGTGGAGGAGTGTGTGTGTGTGGGGGGGGTCTTTTCTTATTCGTTTCTACGCCAATTTGGGTGGGTGGGCTCCACGCAAACTTCCAGCCCAATATTCCCTCGGGCGAATCTTTCTCTGACTGTTGGGGGGGGGGGGTCGTGGGAATCTGGTGGACAGCTCCCCTCGGGGGAAAGGGGGAGGGTCTCCCCTCTTTGCCCCCCCCCCCGTGTTTCTACCTTCCTTGATTCCCCCGCCCCCTCCCCATTTTCAACAAGTCTTAAATGGAGATTTGTCGCATTTCCAGCGGTGGTTTCCGACGTGCTTTGAACTTAATTCCTGGTTTAAGCAATTCGGCTTTTGCAAACAAGGCAGGCCCCTCCCTCTCCAAACAATGCCCCCTCCCCAAAAAAAATCCAGCATCTTCTCTCCCCCCCCCTCTTTGGAATCCTTCCAAGCACCTGTTCCTAGATTTTCTACCTTTCCAGTTGGGGAAAGGAAGAAAGAAAGGAAAAGAAAGAAAGAAAGAAAATAAGAAAACTTTTCTAGTGAATTTCTCTCTTTCTCTCTCTCTCCTTCGCTCTCTTTTTCTTTCCTTCCTCCTTTTTCAAACTGCCAGGGCTGGTTGGGTCAGTTCCATAGGCCTTTCCCCCCTCCCTTCCTCTCCTCTCCCCCCCCCCCTCGCGCCACACCTTTAAAGGAAACAACTACACAAAAGACTCAGGATGACTTTCTCCATTTCTCTTTGCCCCCCCCCCCCAGCTGTCCTTGAAGGAGGTGGGGCAGAAAAGGGGGAAGGGGAGGGAGAGAGGGCTAGCTCTGTCTTGCAGCTATGGGGCTGGGATCTCGTTTTTTCCCAAACAGGTATAACACACCTGGCTGGGCGCAGGAAAAATAAAATCACAGGTGAGGGTGCTGAAAAAATGCAGGTGACCCCTTGGCCAGATTAAAACGGAGTCCAGACCGCAAATTAGGGGCTGCAATAAACACAGTTCTTTTTCAACCTGACCAATTTTAAGCCCCCCACCCACCTCCACGGGCTTCAACTCCCAGAATTCCCCAGCCAGGGGGGGGATTAAAATTAAAATTTTAATTTAAAACATTTGAAACAGTAAATGAAAACAGTCAACCAATTCAAGCGTTAACAGAGTTGGAAGGGGCCTTGGAGGTCATCTTTAAACGACTTTAAACCGTTAACAGAGTTGGAAGGCGCCTTGGAGGTCATCTAGTCCAACCCCCTGCTCACGCAGGAGACGTGTAGTAGGGGGGTTCGAACCGGCCGGATTTTCTGATCAACAAGCTCGTTGTCTTGCCCAAATCGATGGAGTTTTAGTGCTATATAAAGCAGCGTTAAGGGAATTCTGGGAGTTGAAGTCCACCCATTTTAAAAGTGCCAAGTTTGAGGTAGGTAGGTAGGTAGGTAGGTAGGTAGATAGATAGGTAGAAAGAAAGAAAGAAAGAAAGAAAGAAAGAAAGAAAGATGGGCAGACACACACATATCACTCATTTATTTAAATATATATATGTATATATATGTATATATTAGTGTCACAACCCCTGGTAAGCCCCAATTATGGGAGGAAGCTAACTGCTTCCAACATCTGTCAATCGGCTCGTCACAAGAGTCCATCACGACAGAAACCCAATATTTTTACTGTTGCCTTTTGTTATATTTGTGTTTTTATTTGTGCTGATAAATAAATAAACGGAGACTAGTATAGATCTATACTATATATATATATATATATATATATATATATATATATATATAATATATATATATATATATATATATATATATATATATATATATATATATATATATATATATATATATATATATGCTAGTTTATTCCAGCAATTGGCCATGTTTTCACAGAGATACTATCTAAAACTCCAGGTATTTCAAAGGTAGCTTAAAATGTTGCCGAATTTAGGAGAAAAAACACTATTAAATGAATGAAGGCTGCTGAGATTCTGAATTAGCGAATCCAACCAGGTTCAATTTTATTTATTGATGCGTTTATTGAATTTATAGGCTGCCCCTCTCGAAAGGAGAGAAGGAATTGGAGAGAGGGAAGGAGAGGGAAGTGGAGAAGAGGAGGGAGAAGAGGGGAGGGGAGAAGAGGAAAAGGGAGAAGAAGGAAGGAGAAGTAGAGAGAGATTAATATATAGAATGTCACGGTACCAGTACGAAAATCGGGCCGATAACTATGACCTACAATATTATGTATTTGAAAGAGATTATAAATGTAGGATTAAGAGACTATTGGTTACAATCTAAAACTGTATACTCAAAAAAGGACTGGATACAAGCCAGTACACTGGCTTTTCCAGTTGCAAAACTGGAAATGTGATGTATTATAAAGAAAAATGTACAGTAAAAATATTTATTTAAAAATAAATAAATGTATAGGCTGTATAGTGACTCTGGGCAGTATCAAAAGTTGGTAAAATAACACGATGGCAATCCAATCGGGGATTTACTCCTGAGTGAAAGATATAAACCATCATCCTCAGCCACTCTCAGTCCTAAAGGGCCCTGCATGGAGCCTCCCTTAAGAGCATGGTGTTTTTTTTAATCAAGTTGGCATCATAAAAAGATGCCATTGGGAGCACCCCTTGTGCCCAGCACAGCTTGGTCCAGCTTCTCTTAAGCGGCCGTTTCTTTGCCAAAGAATTTAGATTTTATCTGAAAGTTGTTATTTTTAACTGGAGAATGGAATGCAGTGGGAGAGAATTGGGTGCAAACTCCAAAATCCAATTTATTTTCTTTCTTTCTTTCTTTCTTTCTTTCTTTCTTTCTTTCTTTCTTTCTTCCTTCCTTCCTTCCTTCCTTCCTTCCTTCCTTCCTTCCTTTCTGCTCAGAAAGGTTGGCCCTGTGCTGTAGCTTCGTTGGCCTGCTAAAATAAACACGACAAAATAGAAAATTGAAACAATAAATAGAAATCGAAGTAATAAAATGAATACAAATTTAAGGGAAATCCAAATCATAAAATCAAATAGGAAGAGAAATAATATCATAAATAAAAATAGTCGAAAGGAAATCAAAATAATAAAACAGAAACCAAAATAATAAAACCAAGAAATAAAAATGGGAAAGTGAAATAAAAATAATAAAGTGGAAATAGAAATAATAAAGGAAAATAGAAATCGAAGTAATAAAATGAATACAAATTTAAGTGAAATCCAAATCATGAAATCAAATAGGAAGAGAAATAATATCATAAATAAAAATAGTCGAAAGCAAATCAAAATAATAAAACAGGAGCCAAAATAATCAAACAAAGAAATAAAAACGGGAAAGTGAAATAAAAATAATAAAGTGGAAATAGAAATAATAAAATAATTTTCAAACAAAATAAAAGTCGAAATCATAACAGGAAATCAACCCAAAACAGGACTGCAAATAATAAAAGGAATCAGAAATAAATAAAATATGTAAAAACCATCCACATCTTGGAAAGGACTCGATAGGTAGACAAAAATGCTAAAAATCCAGTCTATTTGGCTGATGAAGCATAGAATAAAATAAAACTTGGGAAATAAAATCAAGTAAAAAATAGTCAAGTGGAATAAAAATGTTCCAATCAAACAAAAATGAAATGTAAAAAACAAAATTAAACTGGTGACCGATTGATTCAGTACAGGAGCAGGTCAGGAAAGCTTTGTGAATTCACATAAACCAATGAAATAAAAATAAGAAGATAAAAAGTGTCCAATGAAATCAAAAGAATAAAATAAATCCAATGAAATAAAATAAAGATAGCCAGACCAAATCGAAACGAGAAAATAAAAACAGTCCAATGAAATTTAAAAAAAAGATTGAGATCACGATAAAATAAAAATAGTAATAAAAATAAAATAAAAATGGAATAAAAATAAATAAATGAAATCAACATAATAAAATAGTGTCAAATGAAATAAAAAGAATAAAATGAATCCAATCAAATAAACATAATAAAATAAAAAGAGCCAAACGAAATAAAAAATGAGAAAATAAAAATAGTCCAATGAAATAAAAAAATCAATCAATCAAAGGAAATAAACATAACAAAATAAAAAGAGCCAAGTGAAATAAAAATGAGAAAATAAAAATAGTCCAATGAAATAAACAAATCAATCAATCAAAGGAAATAAACATAATAAAATAAAAAGAGCCAAGCGAAATAAAAACGAGAAAATAAAAACTCCAATGAAATTTAAAAAAAAAGATAAAATAATCGAGTAACAATAAAATAAAAATAGTCCATTGAAATAAAAAGAATAAAATCCAATAAATAAAATGAACATAATAAAATAACAGCAGAAAAGTGAAATAAAGATAAAAATAAATAAAAAGAAAAAAGGAAAATAGACAAATGGAATAAAAACAAAATAGAGATAGTCAAATGAAATTGAAAAATAAAATAAAATGGACATAATTACAAAAATGCCAATCATTACAAAGAAACTTAAAAAAAATAAATACAGAAAACACAGCAGAACCTCCAAAAGGCAAAAACCTCTTTCTGGGTTTCTACGTTGCTTTCGAAAGGATTTTGCAAAACCTCTTTTAAAACCCAAAGGAAAAGTTTTGCAAACCTCAACAAGTCGGGTTTGGTCGTCGAGACAAAAGTCTGGCCCAGAACGAGGAAACCTGGATTAGACGTTTCCCAGAATGGAGCAATGTTTTAACATGCATGTCGGGAACCGTGAAGCAGGTGTGAAAAAGAAATTTGGGTCTTCGGGACTTCCCGAAGGAGACCGGGAGAGGAAGTAAAAATGACAGGTGTGGGAAGAAACGGGAAGAGGTGAGCCATCATTTCTTGCGCATAAGAGTTAGGGTGCCAGGATGCCCGCTGCCCGTTCAGAGGAAAAAACCCCAGCGAGGTGGAATAATTCTTGACATTTCTCGTCTCTGTTTACAAAACCAAAGTTTGCATCTGATACCTTTATCGGTTTCATTACTTGGGGCAACAAAACGAGTTTACCTTCTCGGATAAAGCTAACCGCCGAGGTCAGACAGCGAGATGGGGCAGGGATAGGGCAGAGGGGAAGCTGCGGGGTGGGGGGTTGGTTTGTGGGGTAGGGGGCAGCGAGGAGATCCTGGACCCATTTCACAGAGGGCATCCAAATCTGGGCTCCATTGCGCCAGGAGGGACGTTGGGAATTGGGTAGAGACGAAGGTGACGGTGGGCCCAAAAACTCACCGCCTTTGAAGAAAAGGGGGTGCGTCAGAAAAATGGGCGACTCCAGGTGTGCGTTTGTGAGTGTGTTTCGTTTTGTTGTGTTTTGCAAAAGCGTGATGAAAAAAAAGAGGAAATTCAGGTTGTTGGGGTTTTTTTTAGCTGAAAATGTGGATGAAACGCACCTTTGGTTTCTCCTTCGATGGGTGTGGAAGAAGAAAGGGGGGAAATAGGGGGTCCTGGGAAAAAGACAGGGAGGAGAGGACCCCTCTTTGAAGCCAAGGAGTCGCGGTTCCTCACCCCTCCCACCCTCCTTCGACCTTTATACCTTTACACACACACACACACACAAACACTGAAAGCAGAACAGGTAGCAATGGTTTCGTCGAAACGGCTCGGCTCAGGTAACCGTTGCTTTCTGTGTGTGTGTGTGTGTGTGATGACCTTGCGCCCGAGTGTAGCAGTTGCTATACACCTGCCCCAGGGGAAGGGTGATGTCACCTTGCCACCCAGCGCGCCATGGGGCGAGGAAAGGGTGGGGCCAAACCGGAAGATGATCCATCCCCTGGATGGGAGAAACGAAGCACAGGTGGTTTTGAAAGCACTTGTGGGAAGCGAGGGCCGGGGGGGGGGTAACATGACGGAAACCCCCCCTGGTTTGGGGAGGGGGTTGAAAGGCTGCCCCTCGGAGGGTCTCCTTTTGTCCCCCTGCCCCACAAGATTGGGGTTTTTTTTTTTCAGTTGGATTATTGCCAGGGATTGCTACCAAGAAGGACTTTTCCTTCTGCGGGCTAAAAAAAATAGGAAATAGAAAATAGAGGATAGATACATCGATGGATAATAGATAGATTGGATGGATGGATAGATAGATGATAGGAAGAGAGATGGGGAGACGATACAGATGGACAGATAAGATAAGTTGATAGGTAGATAGATATATGGATACATATGTAAAATGGGTGGAGGATGGACGGACGGACAGACAGACACACACACACACACATAGATCCATACAGCTGACAGATGATAGATGGATAGATATAGATATGATGGATGGATAGATACAATGTATGGGTAGGATAGATAGATAGATAGATAGATAGATAGATAGATAGATAGATAGATAGAGCTGCTAATAGATGATGGATGGATGGATAAATAAATACAATGTATTGATATGATATAGATGAAAGATGAGCTGATAGAAGTTTGATGATGATAGATGGATAGATACAGTGTATGGATAGGATAGGATAGGATAGATAGATAGATAGATAGATAGATAGATAGATAGATAGATAGATAGATAGATAGATAGATAGATAGATAGATGATAGATAGATGATAGATAGATAGACAGACAGACAGACAGACAGAGAGGAAGATAGGTAGATAGAGAGAGACAGAGAGAGAGAGAGAAAGATAGGTAAATAGATGATCGATAGATAGAGAGAAAGATAGGTAGATAGAGAGCAATGATAGATAGATAGATAGACAGACAGACAGACAGACAGATAGATAATAGAATAATAGGGGTAAGGGGGAGCTTAGAGGTCTTCTAGTCCAACCCCCTGGTAGGACATCCTTCCTACACCATTCTGGACTTTCTTTGACCCTGGTGGGATGGATACATTGGACCACAGAAAGAATAATAGAGCAGAGTAATACAATTGGAAGGCACCCCAGAGGTCCTCTAGTCCAACCCCCTCACCCAAGCCGGAGAGAGGTGATAGACGAGGACAAAAGACAGGTGACCTTATCCCACCCCATGCCCCACCTTAAAGGTAGGACTTTTAAGTATCAGATACGTCTTGAAGTTTACGACACGACACACACAAAACCGTTTGACTCTCCTTCGAGTTTACAACGTCATAAAACTTACCAGCAGGAAAAGGATTCGAGTCTCGTTGGGGGGGGGAGGTGGAGTTGGGGGGGGGGGTTGTGCTACAAGCCAGGGGCTGCAATCTCCCCCCCAATTACTATGGCTGAGATGACAAGGAAGGCAACGTCCGATGTTAAACACACACACACACACACACACACACACACACACACAAACAAACTCCTATTCGATTTCATTCAAACCGATCATGAATGAATGAAAAGGGTGCTTTATAAGATTCCGCTTGATTGACGTTGCTTCTTCCAGTTGCAATTCGGCAACAACCCACGGAGGGGCTGCTCCCCCACCCCCTGAGTTTTGAGTGAGGAGGGGGCTGCTTTTGTCCCCCCCCTCTGCCCCCTTTGCAGCTGTGGGTTCAAAATCCTGATGTTTTTTGTGTTCTCTTTATGCATTCGACAGAGAAATAATAAAGTTTTGCCTTTGGGTGGGGGGATTGATTTAAAGCCCCCACACACACACAAATACTTACCTGGCGTCGGTGGAGTTGTTAGGACAAGGTGTAGCTGTAAAGTTGTCGTGTACAAACGGATCCCTTAGACTTTGTTACCTATGCGGAGAGAGCAAAGGTGAAACTGAATTGCAATACCTTTCCCCCCTCTCTGGTTTGTGTGTGTGTGTGTATGTGTGTGTGAGTGACAACTCCATTATGCTGAGCTATGCCAGGCCAGTGACTCACTGCAGCGGGCTGGGGAGGCTCCCCCACTGTTATTTTTTTAAGGAAATGAGGGTGGCTTAACTCGTCCATCGTGGCTTATTTCTGGCTAAGGGTGCCACTAAACCCTGTGGAGAATCTCAGGATTAAACCAGGTTTCTTGGGGCCGGGCCACAAAATGGCGCCGAGGAGGACGAGGGGCAGAAAAAGTTTTTTTTAAAAAGGATTGGGCTGGAAAGGGACCTCGGAAGGTCTTCTAGTCCAAGCGCTGTCAAGTAAACGGTTTAAAAAAAAAAGGGCCGATTGTACACCACCTGGAAGTTGCAAGGGGACGCTATTTGCTCCGTCTGCGGGAGGATCACTGTGCTTTAGACGAGTACAAACCTTTCTTTGCTTTGCAATTAACTTTATTTATTTTGGCCTTTCTGAGTCAAACATGGACGGAGGCTGGAAAGACACGTTTACACCCCACGGCTTCGTCCGTGCAGGTTTTTCAACCACAACCGATGTGTTTAATTTTACTTTTCGACTTTCCGGGTGGCCGTCGACTTACGGCCACCAAATTTCGTCTCGCCGCTCGGCGAGATGTCGAGCGAGTTACCCCCGGCCCCGTTTTGCCACCTTTCTCGCCCACGGGCATTCAGGGACTCCCCCCCCCTGTGTTTGTTAAGCGAGTCGCACACGGTCGTTCAGTGAATCCGGCTTCCCCGTTAACTCTGCCCGTCGTAAGGTCGCAAAAGGGGATCGTGTGAGCCACCCGCCCCCGGGACACGCCAACCGTCGTAAATACGAGTCCGTTGTCAAGCGTCTGAATTTGGATGGCCTGACCGCGGGGATGGGGGCAACGGTCGTAAGTGTGAAAATGCGTTGTAAGTCGAGGACTGCCTGTGTTTTTCTCCTTCGTTTTGGTTTGACAGTTTACTTTTTTTGCAGTTTACTTTTGACTTGGTTTATTTTAGTTTTTCAATGCCTCGAGCCGCCCATCTCTAGCAGGTGACTCAAGGCCTCTGTTTGCCTTTCTACGGGATGTTTTTCCTACTACCTCGTGTAACCAATTTGTAAAGTTTCAGCCTCTTCTGGGACCAGCCCGTAAACAGATTTATGCCATGGTTTGGGACGCTGATTGGTCTCCCTTTCCTTCATCCATCCGTGTCTCAGCTCGCCCAGGGCCTTCGCGGTGATGGCCCCTAAAAGGATCTTTTAAAATGTCTAAAACGATACCTGTAGGAATAAGGATTGGAAAGAAAGAGAAAGAAAGAAAAAGAAAGAAAGAAAAAGAAAGAAATAGAAAGAAAGAAAGAGGAAGGAAGGAAGGAAGGAAGGAAGGAAGGAAGGAAGGAAGGAAGGAAGGAAGAAAGAAGGAAATAAAAGAAAATTTGATTTTGGAATTGGCACCCAATTCTCTCACACTGCATTACATTCTCCAGTTAAAAATAACATCATTCAGATAAAATCTAAATTCTTTGGCAAAGAGAGAGAGAGAGAGAGAGAGAGAGAGAGAGAGAGAGAGAGAGAGAGAGAGAGAGAGAGAGAGAAAAGAAAAGAAGATGAAAAAAATGAAGGAAGGGAAAGAGAAAGGAAGGAAGGAAAAAGAAAAG
>NW_028261384.1:141555186-141596876 GCF_051295495.1 Thamnophis sirtalis | reverse complement strand
CCTCCCTCCCTCCCTCCCCCCCCCCGCGCACAGGCAGACGGGCACGCGCGGCCCTCGGGCACGGCGGAGGGAGGGGAGGAGGAGGAGGAGGAGAGGGAGGGAAGAGAGGAAGAGAAGAATAAAGAGGGAGGGGAGGAGAGAGAGAGGAAGAGGACAAAGGGAGAGGGAGAGGAGGAGAAGGAAGAGGAGGAAGAGAAGGAAGAGGGAAGAGGAGGGGGCAACAGAGGAAGAGAATAAAGAGGGAGAGGAGGGAGAGGAGGGGGCAACAGAGGAAGAGGATAAGGAGGGAGAGGAGGGAGAGGAGGGGGCAACAGAGGAAGAGAATAAGGAGGAGGAAGAGGAGGGGGCAAGAGAAGGAGAGAATAAAGAGGGAGAGGGAAGAGAGGAAGAGGAGGCAACAGAGGAAGAGAATAAAGAGGAGGAAGAGGAGGGGGCAAGAGAAGAAGAGAATAAAGAGGGAGAGGAGGGAGAGGGAAGAGAGGAAGAGAATAATAAAGAGGGAGGGGAGGAGAGAGAGGAAGAGGACAAAGGGAGAGGGAGAGGAGGAGAAGGAAGAGAATGAAGAGGAAGAGGAGGAAGAGAGGAAGAGGAGGGGGCAACAGAGGAAGAGAATAAGGAGGGAGAGGAGGGAGAGGTGGGGGCAACAGAGGAAGAGAATAAGGAGGAAGAGAGGAAGAGGAGGGGGCAACAGAGGAAGAGAATAAAGAGGAAGAGGAGGGAGAGGAGGGGGCAACAGAGGAAGAGAATAAGGAGGAAGAGGAGGGAGAGGCAACAGAGGAAGAGAATGAGGAGGAGGAGGAAGAGGGAAGAGGAGGGGGCAACAGAGGAAGAGAATAAGGAGGAAGAGGAGGGAGAGGCAACAGAGGAAGAGAATGAGCAGGAGGAGGAAGAGGGAAGAGGAGGGGGCAACAGGAAGAGAATAAAGAGGGAGAGGGAAGAGAGGAAGAGGAGTGGAGAATAGGACAAGTAGGAAGGGGAAAGAAAGAGAGGAAGAGGACAAAGGGAGAGGGAGAGGAGGAGAAGGAAGAGAATGAAGAGGAAGAGGAGGAAGAGAGGAAGAGGAGGGGGCAACAGAGGAAGAGGGAGAGGAGGGGGCAACAGAGGAAGAGAATAAGGAGGAAGAGGAGGGAGAGGCAACAGAGGAAGAGAATGAGGAGGAGGAGGAAGAGGGAAGAGGAGGGGGCAACAGAGGAAGAGAATAAAGAGGAAGAGGAGGGAGAGGAGGGGGCAACAGAGGAAGAGAATAAGGAGGAAGAGGAGGGAGAGGCAACAGAGGAAGAGAATGAGGAGGAGGAGGAAGAGGGAAGAGGAGGGGGCAACAGAGGAAGAGAATAAAGAGGGAGAGGGAAGAGAGGAAGAGGAGTGGAGAATAGGACAAGTAGGAAGGGGAAAGAAAGAGAGGAAGAGGACAAAGGGAGAGGGAGAGGAGGAGAAGGAAGAGAATGAAGAGGAAGAGGAGGAAGAGAGGAAGAGGAGGGGGCAACAGAGGAAGAGGAAGAGGAGGGAGAGGAGGGGGCAACAGAGGAAGAGAATAAGGAGGAAGAGGAGGGAGAGGCAACAGAGGAAGAGAATGAGGAGGAGGAGGAAGAGGGAAGAGGAGGGGGCAACAGAGGAAGAGAATAAAGAGGAAGAGGAGGGAGAGGAGGGGGCAACAGAGGAAGAGAATAAGGAGGAAGAGGAGGGAGAGGCAACAGAGGAAGAGAGAGGAAGAGGAGGGGGCAACAGAGGAAGAGAATAAAGAGGGAGAGGGAAGAGAGGAAGAGGAGTGGAGAATAGGACAAGTAGGAAGGGGAAAGAAAGCGAGGAAGAGGACAAAGGGAGAGGGAGAGGAGGAGAAGGAAGAGAATGAAGAGGAAGAGGAGGAAGAGAGGAAGAGGAGGGGGCAACAGAGGAAGAGGGAGAGGAGGGGGCAACAGAGGAAGAGAATAAGGAGGAAGAGGAGGGAGAGGCAACAGAGGAAGAGAATGAGGAGGAGGAGGAAGAGGGAAGAGGAGGGGGCAACAGAGGAAGAGAATAAAGAGGAGGAAGAGGAGGGGGCAAGAGAAGGAGAGAATAAAGAGGGAGAGGAGGGAGAGGGAAGAGAGGAAGAGGAGGAGGCAACAGAGGAGGAGAATAAAGAGGAGGAGGAAGAGGAAGAGAAGAGGAGGACAAAGAGGGAGAGGAGAGGGGGCAAGAGGAGGAAGAGGAGTGGAGAATAGGACAAGTAGGAAGGGGAAAGAAAGAGAGGAAGAGGACAAAGGGAGAGGGAGAGGAGGAGAAGGAAGAGACTGAAGAGGAAGAGGAGGAAGAGGGAAGAGAGGAAGAGGACAAAGAGGGAGAGGGAGAGGAGGGGGGGCAAGAGGAGGAAGAGAATAGGACAAGTAGGAAGGGGAAAGAAAGAGAGGAAGAGGACAAAGAGGAGGAGGGGAGAAGGAAATCAGGGGGAAGAGGAGGAGGAGGAGGAGGACAAAGGGAGAGGAGGGAAGAGAAGAGGAAGAGGAGGAGGAAGAGCAGGATGGCAAGAGGAGGTGGAAGGAGGAGGAAGGCGGTGGGAAGAGAGGAAGAGGACAAGGAAGAGGAGGGAGAGGAGGGGGAAGAGACAAAAAGGAGAGGAGAAAGAGGAGGAGGAAGAGGAGTGGGGAAGAGACAAAAAGTGACAAAGGAGGAGGGGAAGAGGAGAGGGATGAGGAGGAAGAGCAGGAGGACAAGGAGAAAAGGAGGGGGAAGTGGAGGAAGTGGAAGGACGGGAGGAAGAGGAGGAGGGGAAGAGGAAGGGGGAGAGAGGAAGAGGAAAGAAGTGGAGACAGCCCTGGCACGAAAAGAGGGCCCTGCTGATGCCAACTGCCCAGGAGGGGAAAAGGAGGGAGGGTCAGCTTCCAACAGGGATGGGGGCAAAGGATGTTTTGAGGAAGAGCCTCCTGCTTGAGCAAGGGGGCTGGACTAGAAGACCTCCAAGGTCCCTTCCAGCTCCTTATCATTCCGTTTGGAGGGCCTGAGGTCACAGGGATGCATAATGACCTCACAATGCTTCTCTGGCCCAGGGAGCCCGGCCAGTGTGCGGTTGAAGTGTTTGTGTCCCCCCACCCATTTGGTGGTCGAGGAGGGGCTTCTGGGCCAAGGTGAGAGGTGGGTGTGCCTCCCCTTCCCCCCCGTGGTAGGGGGTCTTCCCCCCCTCCCTTCTCCCCATGCCCCTTGCTCTCTCCTGCTGGCCTCCCACACAGCGCCAGCCTTCCTGCAGATGGGGAAACAGCAAACTGTAAACGAGTTGGAAGGGACCTTGGAGGTCATCCAGCCCAACCCCCCCCTTTGCTCACGCAGGAAACCTGTACTAGGGATTCGAACTGCCCAAACTGTCGACCTTTCTGATCGACGAGCTCAGTGTCTTCGCCACTGAGCCACCTAGTTAAGCTATAGAGGATTGGGGAACTCGGCTTTTGGGTGCACAAGGCACACTGGGGGGGTGATCTCACACACACACACACAAACACACACAAACACACACACATCTCAACTCCCCCCCTTCTTTGCCATTTCACCTGCGTGTCTTCTGTGTAAAAATATGAATTAATGCGGATTAAAAAAACAACAAACTCCACTTCCAAAGCCAGGCCGAGATACACAACGAATGATGGTTTATCAAACTCTTTTAAGAGGAAAAAAAAATGGGGCGTGGGATATGGCGCAAGAAGAAGCAGCTTGGACCGCGGGTTGGACTAGATGACCCACAAGGTCCCTTCTGACTTTTGGTTCTGAGGGATTTGAAGACGGGAGTGATAGAGGATGGAAAGGGACACCCATGTCAGATTGTATTGGATCCTAGCTGGGTGCGGCCTTGGTTAGCTGGTGGCCTTCGCGCTGCGCCAGGAACCCTGGTTGGCTTTGAAAAAGAACGCCAAGTTTCTAGTCCTCAGAATAAATCCCTAAGGGAAACTTAATTTTTCCTCCCGTAGAACTTAGAACAGCACACACTGACAAGAAAACTGTCATTGACTAGAAAATGTAATTGATTACAAAAATGTCATTGACTAGAAAATGTGATTGATTAGAAATGTCATTGACTAAAAATGTAGGTTAAAAATGTAATTGACTAGAACATGTCATTGATTAGAAATGTCATTGACTAGAAAATGTGATTGATTAGAAATGTCATTGACTAAAAATGTAGGTTAAAAATGTAATTGACTAGAACATGTCATTGATTAGAAATGTCATTGACTAGAAAATGTAATTGATTAGAAATGCCATTGACTAAAAATGTAGATTAAAAATGTAATTGACTAGAAAATGTCATTGATTAAAAATGTCATTGACTAGAAAATATCATTGATTAAAAATATCATTGACTAGAAAATGTGGTTGATTAGAAATGTCATTGACTAGAAAATGTAGATTAAAAATGTCATTGACTACAAAATGTCATTGATTAGAAATGTCATTGACTAGAAAATGTCATTGATTAAAAATGTCATTGACTAGAAAATGTGGTTGATTAAAAATATCATTGACTAGAAAATGTAGATTAAAAATGTCATTGATTAGAAAATGTAATTGATTACAAAAATGTCATTGACTAGAAAATGTAATGGATTAGAAATGTCATTGACTAGAAAATGTAGTTGATTAGAAACGTCATTGACTAAAATGTAGATTAAAAATGTCATTGACTAGAAAATGTCATTGATTAAAAATATCATTGACTAGAAAATGTAGTTGATTAGAAATGTCATTGACTAGAAAATGTCATTGATTAAAAATATCATTGACTAGAAAATGTAGTTGATTAGAAATGTCATTGACTAGAAAATGTCATTGATTAAAAATATCATTGACTAGAAAATGTAGATTAAAATGTCATTGACTAGAAAATGTAATTGATTAGAAATGTCATTGACTAGAAACAAAAATGTCATTGACAGATGTTTTTCATGTAGTCCTCATGACCGGACCGGACCCCCAAATTTTCATTATTAAGCTAGGCATCCCTTAAGTGCCCCAGTTGATGAACTTTTTGCCACAGTTGTTAAGCGAATCACCACACTTGTTAAGTCAATCGTGCGGTTGTTCCTTTGAATCCAACTTCCCCATTGTCTTTGCTGGTCAGAAAAAGGTCGCAAAAGGTGATATCATGTGATATCAGTTGCCGGACACCCAAATTTTGATCCGGTGGGGATCGTCGTAAGATGGCAACGTCACACCAGACAAGAATAGCATCCATTGCACCGTCCCCAGTGGCTTATTTGACCAAACCCTCCCCATTGCCTCTTCAGAATAAGCGTTGGAAGGGACCTCGGAGGTCTTCTAGTCCAACCCTTGCTCCAACCAAAGACCGTGTACCGCTTCCGACAATTGTGTACAATCTCCTTCTCCTGCAGGCCGGTTTTCCGTTCTCGAAGGGCCCCGGGGGACCATCGCTCCCCAGAGATGCCCCCCATGGCCTCGGACCCCGGACCCTCTGCGAAGGCCACCTGGACGGTGTCCGATCTCTTACGCTTCTCCCCGCCGCCGTGCTCTCCGGCCCCGCCTCCTCGCCGCCCCGCCTGGCACCGCTACCGCCTCTCGGAGAGCATGAAAGGGCTGCTGGTGGCCCTGTTGGGGGGTGGCGTGCCCGCTGGCTTCGTGGCGCCCTTCACCCGCATCGTCAACGAGGCCTCGGGGATGCCGTCCCTGGAAATCTTGTTTTTCCGCTGCTGCCTCCACCTGCTCTTTGCCGGCTACCTGCGCTTCCGGAAAGTGCCGTGCTTCGGGCCGCCGGAGGTCCGCCAGCGCACCTTGCTCCACGCGGCGGTCAACGTCATCTCCATCGGCTGCGCCTACAGCTCCTTCATGATGGTGCCCAGCGGCAACGCCGCCACCGTGCGCAAGGGTTCCTCCACCATCTCCTCCGTCCTGCTGGCCTTCTGTATCGAGAACACGCGGCTGACCGGCTACGACTGGTTCGGGCTGGTGGGCAGCACGCTGGGCTTGCTCATCATGGTAGTGCCGGACCTGTTGAGCTTGGACAAAAGCACCCAGATTTACGACACCTTCGGCTACGTCTTGGCCTGCTCGGGTGGCGTGGCCTTGGCCTTGGGGCTGGTCATCTTCCGGACGCTGGACTTCCCGGCTAAGCTGATGACCGTGGCGTTTCTCTTTGGCGTGGTGGGGAGCCTGGTCTGCTGCCCGATGATGTCCCTCCTGCAGGATCCGGTGATGACGCTGGACCTCTACACCTGGCTGTACGTGGTCTCCATCTGCATCCTGGCCTTGTTCTCCTTCCTGTGCGCCAGCTACGCCGTGACCAAGGCCCACCCGGCGCTGGTGTGTGCCGTCCTGCACTCCGAGGTGGTGGTCACCCTGGCGGTCCAGTACTATGTCCTGCGGGAGGCCGTCACCCCCTTCGACATCATGGGGGCCGGAGTCATCTTGGGCAGCATCGCCATCATCACCGCCCAGAACATCAGCTGCCACCCGGCCGATGAAGAGGAGGGACCCATCGCGCAGCAGAGAGGGGCCAAGTACGCCAAGGAGCCCGTGGGACGCAGCGGGCGCCACCCGGCAGATTGTTCAGCAGGGGGAGATCCAGTAGATTAAAGAGGCAGTTGGTCAAAGTGGGCACCAACTGTACCGCAGAGAGGGATCCAGTAGATTAAAGAGGCAATTGGTCAAAGCGGGCACCAACTGTACCGGATCCAGTAGATTAAAGAGGCAGTTAGTCAAAGTGGGCACCAACTGTACCGCAGAAGGATCCAGTAGATTAAAGAGGCAGATTACATTGCAGAGAGGGATCCAGTAGATTAATGGGCCAGTTGGTCAAAGTGGGCACCAACTGTACAGTGGAAGGATCCAGTAGATTAAACAGGCAGATTATATTGCAGAGAGGGATCCAGTAGATTAAGGAGGCAGTTGCTCAAAGTGGGCACCAACTGTGCCACAGAAGGATCCAGTAGATTAAGGAGGCAGTTGGTCAAAGTGGGCACCAACTGTACCGCAGAAGGATCCAGTAGATTAAAGAGGCAGATTACGTTGCAGAGAGGGATCCAGTAGATTAAGGAGGTAGTTGGTCAAAGTGGGCACCAATTGTACTGCAGAAGGATCCAGTAGATTAAAGAGGCAGATTACGTTGCAGAGAGGGATCCAGTAGATTAAGCAGGCAGTTGGTCAAAGCGGGCACCAGCCAAGATGGGGAGGCCCGGAAGAAGAGCGGCAGAGTCCCCGTGGCAGCTAGGGGGTCCCGTCCCACGGAACAGTTCGCGACTCGTGGCGCCGGAGGGAACCGCAGCCGAATTTTCAGAGCTAGCAACGAAGCCAACGGCTCCACCAAAGAAACGTTTTTGGGTTCCCCAAAAATCTGGGCTGTGCCACGAAGCCGCCATCTGCCAAGGTGTGTTCTCTGGCGTGCAGCGCCGCCCAGGCCAGGCCGCCGGACATCTGGACGGGCACAGTTACTCCGTAACCCGCTGACCTTTGGGGTGGGCACACAGGCGCATTGATGTTTTCGGCCCATGCCGAGAAGCCGAATTCCCGTGGAATTTTCCAGATGAGCATTTGTGCTTCTGTTTTGCCTTTGCAAGGGGTCTGTTGAGGAAGCGGGTGTGGGGGCTTTGAGTGGCAGGAGGAGGGGGACCCTCAGCCTCCACCCGGTTCCTCGTTTTCCCAAAACGATTTGGACGGAGTGGTTTTGGGCCCCAGATCCCGCCTCCGGGCCAGGTTTTTCAAGCGGGCCTCTTTTTAAGATGGGCAGACTTCAACTCCCAGAATTCCACGCCGGCTGGGGAATTCTGGGAGTTGGAGTCCACCCGTCTGTTCCAGAACAGACGCAGGAAGGAGCAAGAATCCTGTATGTTGAGTTCCCCCCCCCTCCCCGCAAATCCGAACTAAATTAAATTTGAGAAACAGTGGAGAATTTGCGATTGTTTTCTGTACATGCAGCTAAAAAGAGAACTTGTAATGGTTAATGCATTATTATTATTATTGTTATTACAATTGTATCACAGCGGCCAGTTGTTTCGCCGGATTTGGCATTGGTTACTAGTCGGGCCCCACCCAGGGGCCTAGGACGTCGTAACGTATTTTCGTAATATGCATGCAGATCCAAGCAGTGCGGCTTTTTGCATTTGACTGATGGGGATTTTGTCAATTTTTAACTGTTTTAAATGTAATTCCAGTGCTTTTGGAATAGCACCCAGTGTGCCAATTACCACTGGAATTACCACTGCTGGTTTGTGCCGTAGTCGTTGAATTTCGATTTTTAAGTCCTGGTATTTCGCGATTTTTTCATGTTCCTTCTCGGCGACCCTGCTATCACCTGGTATTGCGATGTCTATGATTGTGACCTTGTTTTTCTCAACCAGTGTGATGTCTGGTGTATTATGCGCCAGTATTTTGTCCGTTTGTATGCAAAAATCCCACAAGATCTTGACCATCTGATTTTCGGTGACTTTTTCAGGCTGATGTTCCCACCAGTGTGTTGCTGTTGTAATATTATAATTTTTGCACAAATTCCAGTGGATCTTTTGTGCTACTGAATTGTGGGAACATCAGCCTGAAAAAGTCACCGAAAATCAGATGGTCAAGATCTTGTGGGATTTTCGCATACAAATCGAAATTCAACGACTATGGCACAAACCAGCAGTGGTAATTCCAGTGGTAATTGACACACTGGGTGCTATTCCAAAAGCACTGGAATTACATTTAAAACAGTTAAAAATTGACAAAATCCCCATCAGTCAAATGCAAAAAGCCGCACTGCTTGGATCTGCACGCATATTACGAAAATACATTACAACGTCCTAGGCCCCTGAGTGGGCCCGACTAGTAACCAATGCCAAATCCGGCGAAACAACTGGCCGGTGTGATACAATTGTATAATAATAATAATTATACAGTGCTTATGGTTAACAACAGGTACATTAAAGAAAGAAACAGAGTCACTAATCCTGGCTGCGCAAGAACAAGCTATCCGCACAAATGCCATTAAGGCCAAAATCGAAAAATCCTCTGATGATGCCAAATGCAGACTTTGCAAAGAAGCTGATGAAACTGTTGATCACATACTCAGCTGCTGTAAAAAAAAAATCGCGCAGGCTGACTATAAATTGCG
This sequence comes from Thamnophis sirtalis, assembly GCF_051295495.1. Lineage (NCBI taxonomy): Eukaryota > Metazoa > Chordata > Lepidosauria > Squamata > Natricidae > Thamnophis > Thamnophis sirtalis. Next base: position 141,587,818 of record NW_028261384.1, on the reverse strand, counting down.
GCACAATTCAGTAGCACAAATGATCCACTGGAATTTGTGCAAAAATCATAATATTACAACAGCAGCAAACTGGTGGGAACATCAGCCTGAAAAAGTCACCGAAAATCAAGATGGTCAAGATCTTGTGGGATTTCCGTATACAAACGGACAAAATACTGGCGCATAATCCACCAGACATCACACTGGTTGAGAAAAATAAAGTCACAATCATAGACATCGCAATACCAGGTGATAGCAGGGTCGCCGAGAAGGAACATGAAAAAATCGCAAGATACCAGGACTTAAAAATTGAAATTCAACGATTATGGCATAAACCAGCAGTGGTAATTCCAGTGGTAATTGGCACACTGGGTGCTATTCCAAAAGCACTGGAATTACATTTAAAACAGTTAAAAATTGACAAAATCACCATCACTCAAATGCAAAAAGCCGCACTGCTTGGATCTGCACGCATATTACGAAAATACGTTATGACGTCCTAGGCCCCTGGGTGGGGCCCGACTAGGAACTAATGCCAAATCCGGCGAAACAACTGGCCGCTGTGATACAATTCTGTTGTTGCGAATAATAATACAGTCTTAGTGAATGATTTGACTCTTGTGGGAATTAGTTGTTTAGCAGAGGGATGGCGTTCGGGGTGGAGGGGGGGGGATGTCCTTGTGTCTAGTTGTCTAATTGTGCAGTGCCCCATAGCATCCTTTTGAGGGTAGGGGTTGAAAGAATTGATGCCCGGGATGCGAGGGGGTCTGTCTGTCAATATTTCCACGGCCCTCTTTTTGATTCCTGCAGGGCACAAGTGCTCAATGGGAGGCAATGGTGGCGCCAATGGTGGAGCCAAGGTGGCGCAGTGGTTAAATGCAGCACTGCAGGCTACTTCAGCTGACTGCAGTTCAGCAGTTCGGCTGTTCAAATCCCACCAGGCTCAAGGTTGACTCAGCCTTCCATCCTTCCGAGGTGGGTAAAATGAGGACCCAGATTGTTGCTGGGGGCAATATGCTGACTCTGTAAACCGCTTAGAGAGGGCTGAAAGCCCTATGAAGCGGTATATAAGTCTAACTATTGCTATTGCAATGTTGGCAGTAATGTGTGTTTTTTTTATGCCAATCTAACTCTCCGCTTTCTGTCTTGCTCGGTTGCGGAGCCGAACCAGAAATAACAATTTAAAGGACAAAGCAGTGTTTTCTCATTGCGATCGGTGCCTCCACCCCCCCACTTTCCTCAGATCAGCCGAAGGAATCCGATCACATCACGGGTTATATTTATTTTTTCCCCCCTCTTTCTGAATTCCCCAATTCCTGGCAAGTCGGTTGTTTCCTTTCCAAGCCTGTCGTCCTCCTTCTTCTCCGGCCCGGCAAAAAAAATCGACCGCAAGAAGGCTGGTTATTTTTCTAAATTCCAGAGTTGTGACTCAGCGGCCGAGATTTCTCAGAACAACAGGAGGCAAAAGTTTTTTTTTTTCCAGCAAGCCTTCCATTCTCCCTCTCTCCCTCCCTTTTCCTTTGCCCAAAGTCTTTCTCTTATTCCAGGGGGTGGGGTGGGTTGTGGGGTCTCTCTCCTTCATGAGGACCAGAAACTTGGCATCCCTGGAAGGAACCTTCCCTTGGTCCCATCGTGCCGGAAGCAAAATTTAGAAATGGAATATTAGGAGACAGATTTCAATAGGAGAGGGGGAGAAGGGGGGGGGAGAAGGGGAAGAGGGAGAGGCCTGGCACACACACACACACACACACACACACACACACACACACACACCACGCAGCAGCTCGTTAACATGCAAATGTAATCAGGCTGGAGACCTCTGGCCACAGCCAGATGGCGTTGCTCTTGAGACTTCCGAGTGGGAAGGCCGAACCTGCTGGGCGGGGGGGGGGGAGATGGGTGTGGGTGGGTGTCCCTGACCACCCAAAGGACCCCCTCCCTCCAGATGTTGTGAATGTGGCAATGCTGGAAGTTTTCAAGAAGAAAACTTGGACAACTCTTGGTCTCGAATAGTGTAGGGTCTCCTGCTTGAGCAGGGAGTTGGACTAGAAGACCTCCAAGGTCCCTTCCATCTATTCTAATTCTGTGCTGTGCTATTCTCTATTCCATTTTCTGTTCTATTTTCTATTCTATCTATTCCATTTTCTATTCTATCATCTATTTTCTATTCTCTATTCTATTCTCTATTCTATTCTATCATCTATTCTATTTTCTATTCTATGCTTTTCTCTATTCCATTTTCTTTTCTATCATCTATTCTATCATCTATTCTATCATCTATTTTCTATGCTATTCTCTATTCTATCTATTCTATTTTCTATTCTATTCTATGCTATTCTCTATTCCATTTTCTATTCTATTTTCTATTCTATCATCTATTTTCTATTCTATCATCTATTTTCTATTCTATTCTCTATTCTATTCTATCATCTATTCTATTTTCTATTCTATGCTATTCTCTATTCTATTTTCTATTCTATCATCTATTCTGTATTCTAGTCTATGCTATTCTCTATTCCATTTTCTATTATATCATCTATTATATCATCTATTTTCTATGCTATTCTCTATTCTATCTATTCTATTTTCTATTCTATTCTATGCTATGTTATTATCTATTCCATTTTCTATTCTATCATCTATTCTATCCTGTATTCTATTTTCTATTCTATGCTATTCTATGCTATGCTATTCTCTATTCCATTTTCTATTCTAGTTTCTATTCTATCATCTATTTTGTAGTCTATTCTCTATTCTATTCTATCATCTATTCTATTTTCTATGCTATGCTATTCTCTATTCTATTTTCTATTCTATCATCTATTTTGTAGTCTATTCTCTATTCTATTCTATCATCTATTCTATTTTCTATGCTATGCTATTCTCTATTCCATTTTCTATTACATCATCTATTATATCATCTATTTTCTATGCTGTTCTCTATTTGTAATTTTTTTTTATTTTGTATTTGTAAGACGCCCGGAGTCCTCCGGGATTGGGCGGCATATAAGCTCATTAAATTACGAATTAATTACGAATTATTCTATTCTATCATCTATTCTATTTTCTATTCTATACTATGCTATTCTCTATTCCATTTTCTATTCTATCATCTATTCTATCATGTATTCTATTTTCTATTCTATGCTATTCTATGCTATGCTATTCTCTATTCCATTTTCTATTCTAGTTTCTATTCTATCATCTATTTTCTATTCTATTCTCTATTCTATTCTATCATCTATTCTATTTTCTATGCTATGCTATTCTCTATTCTATTTTCTATTCTATCATCTATTTTGTAGTCTATTCTCTATTCTATTCTATCATCTATTCTATTTTCTATGCTATGCTATTCTCTATTCCATTTTCTATTACATCATCTATTATATCATCTATTTTCTATGCTGTTCTCTATTTGTAATTTTATTTTATTTTGTATTTGTAAGACGCCCGGAGTCCTCCGGGATTGGGCGGCATATAAGCTCATTAAATTACGAATTAATTACGAATTATTCTATTCTATCATCTATTCTATTTTCTATTCTATACTATGCTATTCTCTATTCCATTTTCTATTCTATCATCTATTCTATTTTCTATGCTATTCTATGCTATGCTATGCTATTCTCTATTCTAGTTTCTATTCTATCATCTATTTTCTATTCTATTCTCTATTCTATTCTATTGTTGAAAGAAATGTCCTTCTGGGTTCAGCTCCAAGTGGGGAAAAAGACACTGGAGACATGGAGGCTGCTTGGAAAGATGGTTTTAATGGTGGACAGGGCCACATGGCTTGAGCCCTGAACAGAAAAGGGGATCACATGCTTCAATGTTGGTGGAGAAGAAGAGAAGGTCTGAGGGAGGGGCTTGCTAGGCTTTTTATACCCTGTTTAGTCCCACCTCTCTGTTTCCTGTTCCTGTGTAAGAAATGTATTCTGACTGGTTGTCAGACTCCCATGGTGCCATGCAGGGGGCTACTCTCTAGGCTGTGATGAGTCCAGGTATAGATGAGTTCTCAGATGCCATGTGGAGAGTTGAGTAATATCCCTTCCCCCTGCAGCTGCGGTGGGGAAGTCTTTATTATGTAAAGTGGGCTAGCCTGGCCATCTTAATGGCCCATTAGCTGGGGATGGGCAGAAAGCTATAGGCAACTATTGTCTTTTAAAACATGTTTCTTTTCACATCCAGAGAAATATTCTGCCTTTTCGATATTTCCTAGGATATTTCATTTTTCTGGGAGGGGGCTGGGTGATAACTTCCCACACTATCATCTATTCTATTTTCTATGCTATGCTGTTCTCTATTCCATTTTCTGTTCTATTTTCTATTCTATCATCTATTTTCTATTCTATTCTCTATTCTATCATCTATTCTATTTTCTATGCTATGCTATTCTCTATTCCATTTTCTATTCTATCATCTATTTTCTATTCTATTCTCTATTCTATCATCTATTCTATTTTGTATGCTATGCTATTCTCTATTCCATTTTCTATTCTATCATCTATTTTCTATTCTATTCTCTATTCTATCATCTATTTTATTTTCTATGCTATGCTATTCTCTATTCCATTTTCTATTCTATCATCTATTTTCTATTCTATTCTCTATTCTATCATCTATTCTATTTTGTATGCTATGCTATTCTCTATTCCATTTTCTATTCTATCATCTATTTTCTATTCTATTCTCTATTCTATCATCTATTCTATTTTCTATGCTATGCTATTCTCTATTCTATTTTCTATTCTATCATCTATTTTCTATTCTATTCTCTATTCTATCTATTCTATTTTCTATGCTAGGCTATTCTCTATTCTATTTTCTATTCTATCATCTATTTTCTATTCTATTCTCTATTCTATCATCTATTCTATTTTGTATGCTATGCTATTCTCTATTCCATTTTCTATTCTATCATCTATTTTCTATTCTATTCTCTATTCTATCATCTATTCTATTTTGTATGCTATGCTATTCTCTATTCTATTTTCTATTCTATCATCTATTTTCTATTCTATTCTCTATTCTATCATCTATTTTATTTTCTATGCTATGCTATTCTCTATTCTATTTTCTATTCTATCATCTATTTTCTATTCTATTCTCTATTCTATCATCTATTCTATTTTGTATGCTATGCTATTCTCTATTCCATTTTCTATTCTATCATCTATTTTCTATTCTATTCTCTATTCTATCATCTATTCTATTTTCTATGCTATGCTATTCTCTATTCTATTTTCTATTCTATCATCTATTTTCTATTCTATTCTCTATTCTATCTATTCTATTTTCTATGCTAGGCTATTCTCTATTCTATTTTCTATTCTATCATCTATTTTCTATTCTATTCTCTATTCTATCATCTATTTTATTTTCTATGCTATGCTATTCTCTATTCTATTTTCTATTCTATCATCTATTTTCTATTCTATTCTCTATTCTATCATCTATTTTATTTTCTATGCTATGCTGTTCTCTATTCCATTTTCTATTCTAGTTTCTATTCTATCATCTATTTTCTATTCTATTCTCTATTCTATCATCTATTCTATTTTCTATGCTATGCTATTCTCTATTCTATTTTCTATTCTATCATCTATTTTCTATTCTATTCTCTATTCTATCATCTATTCTATTTTGTATGCTATGCTATTCTCTATTCTATTTTCTATTCTATCATCTATTTTCTATTCTATTCTCTATTCTATCTATTCTATTTTCTATGCTAGGCTATTCTCTATTCTATTTTCTATTCTATCATCTATTTTCTATTCTATTCTCTATTCTATCATCTATTTTATTTTCTATGCTATGCTATTCTCTATTCTATTTTCTATTCTATCATCTATTTTCTATTCTATTCTCTATTCTATCATCTATTTTATTTTCTATGCTATGCTGTTCTCTATTCCATTTTCTATTCTAGTTTCTATTCTATCATCTATTTTCTATTCTATTCTCTATTCTATCATCTATTCTATTTTCTATGCTATGCTATTCTCTATTCTATTTTCTATTCTATCATCTATTTTCTATTCTATTCTCTATTCTATCATCTATTCTATTTTCTATGCTATGCTGTTCTCTATTCCACTTTCTATTTTTTTTAATTCTACTCTATTTCCTGTTCTATTCTCTACTCTCTTCTATTTGCTATTCTCTCCTCTTCTATTTTCTCTTCCGTTCTATATCTCTCTTCTCATCTTTCTATCCTATTCTATCCCGTATTCTACATATTCTATAGCCCATTCTAGAATGGAGGTGGACTCTTCCCACGCAGGGAGAGATTCTGTGGTTGTTTTTAAAGAGAGGAGAGGGGAGACTGTTAAGAAGGCAAGCGTCTCTTGCTCCGAGTTCCAATCCGGCGGAACTCTGAACCTGGAATTGGGGAACGTCCTAGCAGGGGGGACAATTAATCCGTGGAATAAGTGCTTGCCACTAGCTTAAAACACTGGAGGTGTTTTCAGAAGGGACTGGACAGTCACTGGTCTCAAACTGTACTTATATGGGCCCCCCCTGCTTGAGCAAGGGGGTTGGGCTAGATGACCTCGGGAGGTCCCTTCCTTCCAGCTTCTACTCCGATGGATCCCAGCCTTGAATGCTTGCAAAAGGGGCCGTGGATCATGTCTCCCGCCTCGGGAGATGGCTGCAGGCCCCGCAGCCATTTGCAGCGAGGAAGGACCAAGCTTAGCTGGCTGGCTGGCTCGCATCCCAGGCTGGGCGGCGACGGCCGGCCGAGCAAGCAAAGCCGGGCGGGTCCCGCGCGCCGCTCGCGCCCTCTAGCGGCGACCCAAAGCAGCGACCAGCTTTCCTTTTTCTTCCCCTTGCTTTCTTTTAGCACGCATCTTCTTGGCACCATCCTCACGCTCTGCAAACACGCAGGCTTTTTTTCCCCCCAGTTCAAGGCTGGCTAGTTTAATGAAAGGAAGGGCGAGGGGAGGGGCGGGCATGGATGGTAGCAGCCTTCCAATATTTGAGGGGCTGCCCCAAAGAAGAGGGGTGGGGTAAGGGGGGTGTCCACCCATTCTCCAAAGCGCCGGAAGGCAGGACAACAGAATTGGAAGGGACCCTGTAGGTCATCTAGTCCAACCCCGCACAGGACAAGAAGCAACGGGTGGAAACTAACCAAGGAGAGGAGCAACCTGGAATTCAGGAGGAATTTCCTGAAAGTGAGGACAGTTAGCCAGGGGGACTGCCTGCCACCAGAAGTTGTGGGTGCTTCATCGCTTTTTAAGAAGAGACTGTCTGAAATGGTATAGGGTCTCCTGCTTGAGCAGGGGGTTGGACTAGATGACCTCCGAGGTCCCTTCCGTTCTATGAGATATTCATGTCAAATGGCGCAGGGTCTCCTGCCTGGGAAGGGGGTTGGACTAGATGACCTACGAGGTCCCTTCCATTATATGAGATATTCATGTCAAATGTTGCAGGGTCCCCTGCCTGGGAAAGGGGTTGGACTAGATGACCTCCGAGGTCCCTTCCATTCTATGAGATACTCATGTCAAATGGCGCAGGGTCTCCTTCCTGGGAAGGGGGTTGGGCTAGATGACCTCCGAGGTCCCTTCCATTCTATGAGATATTCATGTCAAATGGCGCAGGGTCTCCTTCCTGGGAAGGGGGATGGACTAGATGACCTCCGAGGTCCCTTCCATTCCATGAGATATTCATGTCAAGTGGCTCAGGGTCTCCTGCCTGGGAAGGGGGATGGACTAGATGACCTCGGAGGTCCCTTCCATTCCATGAGATATTCATGTCAAGTGGCTCAGGGTCTCCTGCTTGAGCAGGGGGTTGGACTAGATGACCTCCGAGGTCCCTTCCATTCTATGAGATATTCATGTCAAATGGCGCAGAGTCTCCTGCCTGGGAAGGGGGTTGGACTAGATGACCTCCCAGGTCCCTTCCATTCTGTGACATATTCATGTCAAGTGGCTCAGGGTCTCCTGCCTGGGAAGGGGGTTGGACTAGATGACCTCCGAGGTCCCTTCCATTCTATGAGATATTCATGTCAAGTGGCTCAGGGTCTCCTGCCTGGGAAGGGGGATGGACTAGATGACCTCCCAGGTCCCTTCCATTCTATGAGATATTCATGTCAAGTGGCTCAGGGTCTCCTGCCTGGGAAGGGGGATGGACTAGATGACCTCCAAGGTCCCTTCCATTCCATGAGATATTCATGTCAAGTGGCTCAGGGTCTCCTGCCTGGGAAGGGGGATGGACTAGATGACCTCCCAGGTCCCTTCCATTCTATGAGATATTCATGTCAAGTGGCTCAGGGTCTCCTGCCTGGGAAGGGGGATGGACTAGATGACCTCCAAGGTCCCTTCCATTCCATGAGATATTCATGTCAAGTGGCTCAGGGTCTCCTGCCTGGGAAGGGGGATGGACTAGATGACCTCCGAGGTCCCTTCCATTCTATGAGATATTCATGTCAAATGGTGCAGGGTCTCCTGCCTGGGAAGGGGGTTGGACTAGATGACCTCCCAGGTCCCTTCCATTCCATGAGATATTCATGTCAAATGGCGCAGGATCTCCTGCCTGGGAAGGGGGTTGGACTAGATGACCTCCAAGGCCCCTTCCATTCCATGAGGTATTCATGTCAAATGGCGCAGGGTCTCCTGCCTGGGAAGGGGGATGGACTAGATGACCTCCAAGATCCCTTCCATTTTATGAGATATTCATGTCAAATGGCGCAGAGTCTCCTGCCTGGGAAGGGGGTTGGACTAGATGACCTCCGAGGCCCCTTCCATTCCATGAGATGTTCATGTCAAATGGCGCAGGGTCTCCTGCCTGGGAAGGGGGTCGGACTAGATGACCTCCGAGGTCCCTTCCATTCTATGAGATATTCATATCAAATGGTGCAGGATCTCCTGCCTGGGAAGGGGGTTGGACTAGATGACCTCCGAGGTCCCTTCCATTCTGAGATATTCATGTCAAATGGCGCAGAGTCTCCTGCCTGGGAAGGGGGTTGGACTAGATGACCTCCAAGGTCCCTTCCATTATATGACATACTCATGTCAAATGGTGCAGGGTCTCCTGCCTGGGAAGGGGGTTGGGCTAGATGACCTCCAAGATCCCTTGCCTTCTGTGACATATTTATGGACAATTAACCTGTGGAACAACTTGCCACCAGAACTTGTGGGTGGCTCCATCCCCTGGAGGTTTTTAAGAAGAGACTTGGGCAGCCGAGGTGGCAAACTGTTTTAGCGACCGAATGCCCAAACTCCAACCCAAAACCCCCCCCCGTCGTTATTGCGAAGTGCCAACGCGGCAAATTTAACCTGAATCCGGAGGTTTTGCTTTAGAAAAAAAGTTCCAAATTAGCATCTTTTAACAGAGCTTCCAAGGATGCCCACAACTTTTGACAATTTCAGCCACACTTTTTATTTAACGATGTTTTTAACACCTCTGAATTGTTCACATCTCCCTCCCAAGAGGGAATCTTGCGGATGGCAGCTCCGTTCCCCAAATACATTTGGGTGACTTTCGGGGATTCGAACCCCCGAATCGAAGACACAGTTCGTCTCGCAGGGAGTCAATAACTCCCTTTTTTTCAGCGGGGAAACGAGGATTCTTCATATATTTTGTTGATATTCTGATTTGACAATGATCCAAATGCTCAATTTGTGCCACATATCAAGCAGGTTGTGTGTTTTACAGCTTTCATCAGACTTGGCTTGAAGTAACACAACCTACCACAAATCCCATTGGGCCTTAGTTACGTGATATGATCTTAGTATGTGATGTTCACGCAACATAGGTCAGTTTGCATAATCCGATTTGCTCAAAACGGTCGATTTGTTGGGGTTTTTTTTTGTAAAAAGGTTTTATTTTTTAATCTTATGCGCACGTTGACAAGTGTACATCCTGGTTGTTTTATCACATTTTAACATTTTTAAACCTTCGTTTTTTCCATATGAAAAAAAAAATTAAAATATATGATCATCCCGGAAGGAAGGAAGGAGAGAAGGAAGAGAAGAAAGGAGGGAAGGAAGGAGGGAGGGAAGGAAGGAAGCAAGGAGGGAAGGAGAGAAGGAGAGAAGAAAGGAGGGAAGGAAGGAGGGAAGGAAGGAGGGAAGAAAGAGAAGGGGGGTAGGAAGGAGGGAGGGAAGGAGGGAGGGAAGCAAGGAGGGAAGGAAGGAGGGAAGGAAGGAGAGGAGAGAAGAAAGGAGGGAAGGAAGGAGGGAAGGAAGGAGGGAAGAAAGAGAAGAAAGGGGGGTAGGAAGGAGGGAGGGAAGGAGGGAAGCAAGGAGGGAAGGAAGGAGAGAAGGAGAGAAGAAAGGAGGGAAGGAAGGAGAGAAGGAGAGAAGAAAGGAGGGAAGGAAGGAGGGAAGGAAGGAGAGAAGAAAGAGAAGAAAGGGGGGTAGGAAGGAGGGAGGGAAGGAGGGAGGGAAGCAAGGAGGGAAGGAGGGAAGAAAGGAGAGAAGGAGAGAAGAAAGGAGGGAAGGAAGGAGGGAATGTAGGAGAGAAGGAAGGGGGAAGGAAGGAGGAAAGGAAGGGGGAAAGGAAGGAGAGAAGGAGAAAAGAAAGGAGGGAAGGAAGGAAGGAGGGAAGGGGAAGGAGGGAGGGAAGAAGAAGTAGGACGGTTGTAAGATAAGATGGATCTATGGGATGTTAAAAAAAGCAATCTTCAAGTATATTGTCAACTGTAGGGAAAAATTGTTATAAATACATATTATTAATAACAGTTATGAGATCATATAATTGTGACTGTATATATGAAATTGATAAAATTAAAATAATTTTAAAAAAATATATGATCATCCCAAAATGGTCAGCTAAAAGAATAAAATAAAAATCCCTTTGCGACGTTAAGAGTGCTGTCTAGAAGAGGCTTGTCGTTGTATGTCGTTTACAAACTAAATCAAGATTTTACTACGGTAATATAAGATAGGGCTTTCCTGTTTGAGCAGGAGGTTGGACTAGAAGACCTCCAAGGTCCCTTCCAACTCTTAATGTTGCCTTGTTATTTCCTTGGCCAAGTGATTTGGCTTCTATTAGCGACTGGCCCAGGGTCCTTCAGCTGGGTTTGGGTCTGAAGCAGAACTAGAACTCGCCTCTCGCGGTTTCTAGCCTCCCTACAGCAATCTGGCCGTAATTTATAGCGCGATGCGGGTTTGCAGCAACGAATGAATAACCTGCTCAAAATGATTAAAAATAAGGGAAGGGAAGAGAGAAGGGGACTCTCTGGGCATAGGTAGTCCTCGATTTACAGCCATTATCGGGGGAAAAGGTGATTTGTGTCAGGTCCTCGTGTTTACGACCGTTGCGGCATCTCGTGTGATCAAAATTTGGGCAATTGGTACCTCAACGCCAACATCATGGGGGATTGCCTTTTGGAACCCCCCCCCAGCTGGTGAAGCCGGGGATTCTGATTCGCTTAGTGACCCCTTGAATCACTTAGCAACTGCAGTGATTCACAAGTTGTAAAATTGGGTGTGACTCGCTGAACAACCTGGCTCTCCGTTGCGGTCGTAAGGACGAGGACCCTGTAGTTTTAAAAAAAATATTATTCTTTATTTTGCCTTTTTCCCCCCCCCCACTAAGTGATGGGTTAGTCTTTTTGAGACTCGAAAACTTGCAACAAAAATATTGTTTTAATAAGATTTTTTCCCCCTCGGACTGGTCTAGTTAAACTATTAACCGCCTTCGAGAGCCATTGGGACATGATATATGACGGAAACATTCTATTATTATTGTCTAAATCAGGGGGGGGGGGGTGTCCAACCGTAGCCATTTTATGGACTTTAATGCCCAGAATTCCTCAACCAGCCTGGAGAATTCTGGGAGTTGAAGTCTGTATATTTTAAGCCTGCCAAGGTTGGAAACCCCCTGGTTGAAATCAACGTTTTTCAAACTTAAGTCACTCTTTAAGATGGGTGGATTCCACTTCCCAGAATGCCTCAATAAACATGGAATCAAGGCTACGTGGCTATTCCATGCAAACCTAATTCAATTCAGATGGTTAATAGCTTCCCGAGGAACGGATGGTGGGCTGGTGACACCCAGAAATATTTACGGCATTTGGATCCCGCCTTCTGCAAAAAGTGGTTTTTACACCCTTTGGATCCGAGTTATTTGAAACGTGAGCCAAAATGCCCTTAATTCGGATTCTTCTTTTGCAATTTCACGGCTGCATCTGTGCAGCCTACATCGCCGCTGCCTGCCAGCCAGATGTTAAAACATCATCTGGAATTCCTGTGACTTCTGAACTAGGTTTAATCCTAGCTAACAGATTCTGCCTTTCTGCTGAGGCGGATAGAAATAAATAAACAGGGTTTGCTGAGAAAAAAGAATATTTGTAGCTCAAAACACATACATGTTGGTTAGAAAAAAATAACCGAACACCAAATAGACGTGAAATCGGAATTATTTTTATTGGGATTATTTACAGTGATGTACGACAGGGAAACCTATCATGTACGCACAACTGTGGAAGAATAACGATATATACCATCAGAGGAAAACGTGATAAGGAAAAGTTTTACATCGCGCAGAGATAGATATTCTCACAAAAGAAATTAAAGATAAAGACGAAACAGATTTCTACCTGGTATGGAATGATTGGTATAAATCAGTGGTTCCCAAGATTTTTCAGTCCACCGCCCCCTGGGTGCTACAAACTGATCCTCAGTGCCCCCCACCCGGGGGTGGCATTCAATTTTTTTCACTACTGGTTCTGTGGGTATAGTTGGGGGGGGGGGGGTCATGTGACTGGGTGGCTTGCACGATGGAAGATAGTAACAGTAAAATTCAAAACTGTTAACAATTAATTGCACATTTACTCAAAATCCAATTTAAAAACCTTTTGAGTTAATGTTAATTCAATAAAAATTGTTGGACATGATCCCGTGATACCAGGTTTTCAAAGTCTGATAGTCATTTATCAAGAACCTTAGTATCTATAGTCACTTAGTACAGTGTTTCTCAACCGTGGCAACTTGAAGATGTCCGGACTTCAACTCCCAGAATTCCCCAGCCAGCATTCGCTGGCTGGGGAATTCTGGGAGTTGAAGTCCGGACATCTTCAAGTTGACAAGGTTGAGAAACACTGTCCTAACCACTGCTGGGGAATTCTGGGAGTTGAAGTCCAGACATCTTCAAGTTGACAAGGTTGAGAAACACTGTCCTAACCACTGCTGGGGAATTCTGGGAGTTGAAATCCGGACATCTTCAAGTTGACAAGGTTGAGAAACACTGACTTAGTAAACTCAGTAAAATTTAGTTAAGTACTTCACTGTTCAGTAAATTCTTAATGTGACGGATGGGGCTTGATGAAGTGAATGTCTTTTCAAAGGAAGTGGCCATCAGCTATTTCCCAACCTGGAGGCAGAACTCCGGGATGTGGGACCCGGGGGATCCCCGTTTCTTAAAAACCTGGTTACAGGCAGAGAGGAAGAACTCAAGACTCCGATCCTCTCTTTGTCTGCACAAACCCACAGGAGGTACTTGTGGTCCCCAAAACTAAAAACTTTGATTTCTAGATTTAAACCTTAAATATTGAAATGGCCCATTTCTTCCCGACTTCCAATGAAACCATTCCATTTACTGTCACGCAAATCTCCCTTGCGGGTACGACGGATTTCTTCCCCCCGACCCCATGTATTTCCCACCCGCCTCCTTAGCTTCCCTGCTGTATTTATGATTGGCAGAAAAATCTGGGCCAGAGGTTTCGGGGGAGGCAGGGGGGCGGAGAGAGGGAAGACGTGGTTTTGGGGGAGAATAAAGCTGTCGCCATGCAGGAAGGGCCCTCCACGACTCCCCCCCCTCTCCTGGGCTTAGGAAACCCGCCTCTCCGCTCTCCCACTTCCGGGCTGCAAAGCAGAACGGGAGGCCGATACGCTCGGGGCTTTGGTGCCTCAACTTGCCGAAGGAAGCTCGGCTCCTACGGAGACCCCGGATCGCTTTTTTTCAATCTGGGTTTTTAAAAAATCAATCAATCAGGGGCACAAAACGGAATAGCCAGCCCTTGCCTTGTGGGTAAGGATTTCGAGAGGAGCTCCCAAGCGGGGAGAAGGAGCCTTGGGAAAGAAACAAGAGTTGGCTTCTCTGCTTTGCTTTTAAATGCCCCCGTAGGGGTGCGTTTCTCCGTTTTCTTCCCTATGGCTGGTCTGAGGCTCTCGCTGGAGGCTGGATGTTGTTGGGGGTTGTTATTTACACACAACACACTAATATCCCCTTCTACGGCCCTGTCATTCCAAGTGGAGTCTTGCGCCCTGCGAGGGGGCCACCTCCACTACAGTCCCCCTTGCCTCTTAACGCCCCCCCCCCCCCCTAAGTCATCCCACTGCCCACTTTGGGAACCGCTGGTATAAATGGTTAGAAGATAGGTGCAAAGGTTAAGGATTATATAAGAGTTAGAAATCAGTAATAAACTTGTATTAGTGGAAATGACACACGATGATTGTAATTCAATATAGGAATAGATTGGTACGTATGTAAAAATATCGGAATTACATGTATAAATATGTATAGATAGATTGAAGTAATGTGGAGGGGGGGGATATATAATGGACATATACCGATGTGGAAACGTATAGAAGGAAAATGTCATTAAAAAAAAAAGAAACTGTTTAATATTTTAAAAAACAACAACCATGTGATTAAGTTATGAACTGCAGGGATTCACTTATCATGTTACTAATGTATCAACTGGAGTCATTTACTTCACAACTGTGGAAAAGCCAGGTCGTAAAACGGGGCAAAACTTACTCAACAAATGAAGTTTTGGCCTCAATTGCGGTGATAAATCTAGGACTACCTGTATTTAAGTAGAGAAATTAAAAGGGTCAGGAAATTATTACAATTTAATAACAGCATAGTGGAGGTGTTAATAACACACCCCACTTCCCCCCCACATGCCCTTAAGATTTTAACGTTGTTTTTCAATTTATGTTTTAATGTACATGTATATAGATATGTTAAGTTACCCTGTAGTAAGATGGGCAGCCAATAAATGTTATTAATCAATATTTGCCACTTATCTAACTTATGGGCCTATTCTAAGCAGCTCTCAACCATAAAAACAAAAATAAAATAAAGAGGGAGTTTAGAACAAAAGTTAAAAAACAGAATAAAAAAGAAAACAGATGGATATGTCTGGTTTAAAAAATGGTTATTGAGAGAGAGACAGGCAGACACCGAGATCTTCTGGCAACTCATTTTTCTCCCCCTTTTCAGGTTTTGCTTAATAAATGTATTTATTGAGGTTCCAATCCTCTTAAAATACACATTAAAAAAAAAGATAATAGGGAAGGAAAGAAAGAAGAAGTGATCGAGGAGGAAAGAAGAGGTTCCAATCCTCTTAAAATACACGTAAAAATAAGATAATAGGGAAAGGAAGAAAGAAGTGATCAAGGAGGAAAGAAGAGGTTCCAATCCTCTTAAAATACACATAAAAATAAGATAATAGGGAAAGAAAGAAAGAAGAAGTGATCGAGGAGGAAAGAGGAGACTTCCCACTTTTTTCAGCGCTGTAAAATACAAAATATTATTATTATTATTATTATTTTTATTGTATTCTTATTTTTAATACATTTTATTCATAGGCACTTTTTTGAAAATCAGTGCATTATACCATTTACGAATAAAAAAGACTAAAAAAGTGGTGTTAAACATCGACATACAAGCTAATCACAATAATGATATAGTAACAATATTATATTTGGGGTAATAATATACCCCCCAAAAGCTTTTAGCTAGGTTTCTTCTTCAAGTATTGTAATTATTCACCTTATTTTCAGTGCTAATATTTATGATCTTAAGTTTTCTCTCCTTCCTACCTCTAAATCTTCCCATCCATTCCCAGAATTTATTTCGAATTGTATCAATATTCTTGAGCTTTAATTTTAATCTAAAATATTATTATGAATTTCGACCTGTTTCCCCCCCCCCCGCATCGTTATTAGGATTATATAATCTTGTAAAGACAAATGAAAATAAGGATGTTGATTTTATTTATATGTTGATTTTATTTGTATGCCAAGAAAGGGAAAAAAAGGGGGGGGGAATGTTGGGTTTTATTTTTTCCTCAGGGGGAACAAACTGCAAAAATAAAATATGTTATTTTTTTCCCCTTTTTCTCCTCAACCAGATTTATTTATTGTGAAAATAAGGATGTTGATTTTATTTATATGTTGATTTTATTTATATGCCCAGAAAGGGAGAAAAAAGGGGGGGGGGGAAGTGTTGGATATTATTTTTTCCTCAGGGGGAACAAACTGCAAAAACAATAAAATATGTATTTTTTCCCCCTTTTTCTCCTCAACCAGATTTTATTTATCGTGTTGGGGTTTTAAAAAGGCCTAAAAAGCAACTACAGAATTGGGGGCACCCCGTTTTTTTTTGGGGGGGGGGTTATTCTGTATCTTCTTGACCTTTAATTTTAATCTAAAATATTATTATGAATTATGACCTGTTCCCCCCCAATCATTATTAGGATTATAATCCTATAAAGACAAATGAAAATAAAGATCACCAAGAAAGGGGGAAAAAAGGGGGGGGAAGTGTTGGATATTATTTTTTCCTCAGGGGAAACAAACTGCAAAAATAAAATACGTATTTTTTCCCCTTTTTCTCCTCAACCAGATTTTATTTATTGTGTTGGGGTTTAAAAAGGCCTAAAAAGCAACTACAGAATTGGGGGCACCCCGTTTTTTGGGGGGGCCTAGGAGAGGACAAGGCACCCCTCACTCTGGCACTCCAGGCCAGAAAGCCCCTCTCTGCCCCCTTCAATCTCCCCCTCCCCACAAATTGAGCCCCCCAGCCTCCCTTCCTGCCCCCCAACACTTTATCACCCCCCCTAAATTTCTCTATTCCCTCCAAATGTGTTTTCTCTCACACCTCAGGCCCTCAGGAGCCCCATAAGTCGTTTCTCTTCCCCCCTCAGCCCCACATTTGAGGGCCCCCCATTATTTACGTCCCCCCCCCAAATCCCCCCCCCAGGCTTTGCACCCCTTAATCGTCACCCCAGGACGGAGTTTTCCTCCTTTCCTACCAAAAGCCCACCCCACTCCACAGCAGCAACGCCCTGACCCCCAAGTCGCCCCTTCCCCAATATATCGTTCCCTCACAACTCCCATCCATTTTACTCTGTGAGATTAATTCACCCGTTCCCGGCTGCTTTCTCCTCGTAATTCCGCTGAATGGTAGCCTCGGGAGGTTCTCGGGAGCCTTTCCGCCAAGGCCCGAGTCAGTTGTGGAAGTAGGCCCCGAAGCAGGGCGCTTTCCTAAAGCGGAGCGGCCGGCCGAGCGCACGCCGCTCCCGGCCGGGGGAATCACGCGAGCGCGAGGCCTTGCAGGCCGCTGGCCGGAGCGTTCCATCCGGCTCGGCTTCGCGCTCGACAAAAGCTGGCTCTGTGAGCGACCCGACTCTCCACCCTCGGGGCCCCTTCGGCCATTTTCGGAAAAGTTCGGCTTGTGGCCACACCCCCTCCCCCCCCTTAAGGAGCGGCTTTATTTTCCCCGCCTTTCGCAGCTCATGAATAGTCAATGAGGGGCGTCGAAAATCTTCGGGAAAGGAGCCTGCTTCCGTAAGGACTGTACCATAAGCAAAACAGGGGGGGGACCAGAATAATTAAGGAAATTGTATATTAATCTAATTTGAGAGCCGGTCCTAATGAGAAGGCTTGGCTTGTAGAATAAGTATTCCTTCCTGAAATAACTTGCTTTGCAAAAAAAAACCCTGCTTCCATTGCATTGCTAACGAAGAGTTTGTTTGAAAAAACCCAGCTAATTCTAGCAAGCATGCCAGTAACATTTTATCCGCGCTTTTCCGTAACCTAATTACCGGCGTTTGCAAAAAAAATAATTAAAAAGCACGAAGGAGCTGAAAGTGAGCGCAAACCGAAAACTGGATCGCCCCCCCCCCAAAAAAATTGCAACGAAGCCTAAATAATATTTATATCATTTACTTACTGCACACTTCCTCACCGCCCCCCCCCATGATTTGGTTTGATCCTTCCTCCCTCTCCGCCGCCGCCTCTTTCTCTGGTTTTCCCTCGGGCCCTAGCCACGCCCCCTCCCGTTCGGAGACGACGCAGCCGCAGCCCCGCCCCTTTCTGCGTCATCGCCCTTGCCGTCGTACTCCTGTAGCCCCGTGCCCGGGGAGCGAGGCTATATAAAGGCGGCGACGGAGCAGCTTCGCTCAGTCGCGCCGGAGAGCGCGGAGGGAGAGGACAGGAGGGAGGGGAGAAGCGGCCGGACGTGGTCGCGTGTCGGGGGAACCCTCCTGTCGGCGAGCCTATCCTCTTCCCCGCCGGCGTTACGAGACGCCGCACGCTTCCCCCGGGAGACGAGAGTTCGACCCGGCGGCGTTAAAAAAAAAACAACAACCGGAGAGTTGGGGGAAGGGCCGGCGGCTGCTGTGGCTTCTTCCGGGCTGGTGACGGACTAAGGCGGAGGCAGAGCAGCGTCACGTGACTCCGGGGGAAAAAGGAAGGGAGGGAGGGGGGGAAAAAAAGCGGCGGCGGCGGAACGGGAGGAGGAAAAGAAAAAAAAAGAAAAGAAAGAAAAAGAGGGGGCCGCCAAGATGCACGGGGGCGCGCCCTCCGGGGACAGCGCGTGCCCGCTGCGCACCATCAAGCGCGTGCAGTTCGGGATCCTCAGCCCGGATGAGATGGTGGGTGGCCCAACGTTTGGGGGGGGGTGGGAGGTTGGCGGGGGGGGGGGTTTCCTCCTCTCCCCCACCCACCCACCCCAAAAAAGTTTGCTTTTCCATCGGAATTTGGAAAGTGGGTCTCGGGATACTTAGGGTGGTTTCTATGACCTCCCCCCCCTCCTCCCCAGATTTTCCCAAGCAGCCCCCCCTCCTTCTTTCTTGGGGAGTTTGCAAGTTTTTGCAAGAAAAATGGGGAAGGGTCTTCAGTTAAACGGGGTTCTCCGACCCCCTCCGTTTTCTTAAGTGCCTATCTTAAGTGCCCCCCCCATCTTTCTTGGGGACAGTTTGCAGGTTTTGCAAGAAAAGAAAAAAAATGGGGATTTAAGGGGTTTTTTCCCACCCCCACCATTAAATGTACAGGAGTGCCCCCCCCCCCAGATTGTGCCCCCCCCCAGATTGTCCCAAGCAGCCCCCTTCTTTCTTGGGGACAGTTTGCAAGTTTTGCAAGAAAAGAAAAAAATGGGGACTTAAGTGGTTTTTTCCACCCCCACCATTTCAGTGCCCCCCCCCCTAGATTGTCTCAAGCAGCCCCCTTCTTTCTTGGGGACAGTTTGCAAGTTTTGCAAGAAAAGAAAAAAAATGGGGATTTAAGGGTTTTTTTCCCACCCCCACCATTAAATGGACAGGAGTGCCCCCCCCCCAGATTGTGCCCCCCCCCCCAGATTGTCCCAAGCAGCCCCCTTCTTTCTTGGGGACAGTTTGCAAGTTTTGCAAGAAAAGAAAAAAATGGGGACTTAAGTGGTTTTTTCCCACCCCCACCATTAAATGTACAGGAGTGCCCCCCCCCCCCCCCCCGATTGTCCCAAGCAGCCCCCTTCTTTCTTGGGGACAGTTTGCAAGTTTTTCAAGAAAAGAAAAAAATGGGGACTTAAGGGTTTTTTTCCCACCATTTAAGTGCCCCCCCCCTCCCCCAGATTGTCCCAAGCAGCCCCCTTCTTTCTTGGGGACAGTTTGCAAGTTTTTGCGAGAGAAAGATGGAAAAGGGTCTTCGGTTATCTTAAGGGGCCTCTCCCACCCCCACCATTTAATTGCTCCCCATCTTTCCTGGGGACAGTTTGCAAGTTTTTGCAAGTGTCAGTGCTTCTTTGCAAGAAAGGAAATGTGGGGAAGGGTCTTCAGTTACTTAAGGGTGTCCTTTGCCCCCCACCATTTTCTCAAGTGCCCCCCTCTCCTTTGGGGGCTTTGCAAGTTTTTGCAAAGGAAATAAATTGGGGGTTTCCAAACTTTGCACTTTCATCGGAATTTGAGGGGGGGGGTTGTCTTGGATTATTTAGGGGTTTTTGATGACTGACAGCCCTCTTGGGAGGTCTTTGCATGCTTTTTTTTTTTTTGCAAATGCTTTGGCGAAAACAAAAATGAATTTTTTTGAGGGGTGATCTTGAGTTACTTAGAAGTGGGGGGCTGTGATCACCCCACTCTCCCAAATGCCCCCCCTCTCGGGAAGTTTCCAGTTTTTCCAAGTGCAAATGGCTCTTTTCCAAAAAAAGAAAGAAAATGCATCAGGTGTCAGTGGCCTTCCTTTTGGAAGTGGTTTCACTCTGGATTAGGGGTCTCTCTTGCTCTTTTTCTCTCTCCCCCTGCCCCTTCCTTTCTTTTAATCCTGATTTTTAAGAGAGAGGGGCTTGATAAAGATCAGGGCCCAGCATGATCCTTGCCTAGTTCTGCCTTTTAAAAGCTTCTGCCGCCCGAATTTATTTGGGTGTCTTCCAATTGTGGGTTATTCCAAAACATCAAAAATTATTAATTTTATATGCTGCTACTCTCGCTATCCAGAGTGACTCTGAGCAAGCTGATTGGCAGAGTTTTTGGTTGATGAAACTTCTAATCTGGTTTTTATAATTGCACTTATTAATACTTTACAGGAAACTTTTAAGTAAGTTTTGTTTATCAAATTTATATGCCGCTTGTCTCGCTATCCAGAGTGACTGGGCAGACAAATTGGCAGCCTTGGGAATCCTCAAAGAATTTAATTGCTGGAATTTCAGATTGTATTACTGAATTTTTATCCCGCCTTTATAAATCACTCAAAGCAGGGATTATTCCTAATCTTTTCCCCCACAACAACCCTGTGAGGTCGGCTGGGCTGAGAGGAACTGGCCCATATTTACCCGGTAGCTACAAACTTGATTTCTTATTGAATCCCCTTCATTTTGTATCATTTTGTATTATTTTACTTACCTTTTTGTTACATTGTAAGCACCCAGAGTCTGCAACATTGAGATGAGCAGCATATGAATTTAATTATAATTATTATAAGTAACTCATTTATAAGTAAATAAAAACCCAGTCATCTGATCTAAAAGTATTCTGCAGCCTCAACCAACTTTTTTTTATTCCACTTTTGTCCCAAATTCTGCCAAGCCAGATTTTCAAGCTTTCCTCCTGTTTTTTTCAAAAGCCCCTCCTGTGTGGGAATGGGTGGGGGGGAGCCCAGAATGTCAAACAGCAAAATCCTGTTTCCCCCCTCCCCGTTAGCAAAATATCTTGTTAAACCAGAGGTGTGTTAAACATGTGGTTGTGACAATTTGAAAAATCATCTTATTGGGGCGGTGGGGAAAAAATGGTTATCCTTTTTGGCAGTGTAAATCTGTTTTAAAAGAGATAACTAATCAGCAATTTTATTTAGCTTTTTTATTTAATTTATAAGCCACCCTTATTTCTATAAAAAAGACAGCAAATATATCCAACACACTTTCCTCCCATTTACCCTACAACAGTTCTGAGATGGGCTGGGAGGAGAGAGAATATCTGCTTCAAAGTCACTAAGCTGGGTTCCATGCCTAAGGTGGGACTAGAACTCTCTTTTATCACCTGGTGATTGATCCAAAATCATCCTGCTGGGTTTCATGCCTAAGGCAGGGCTAGAGCTCTCATCACCTGGTGGTGATTCGTCCAAAGTCACCCAGCCAACTGGCTTTTGATGCCTGAGGCAAGACTAGAACTCCCAGTCTCCCAGTTTTTAGCCTGCTTCCTTAACTGCTAGGCCAAACTCTTTTCTCTCCCCCCCTCTCCAAAGTATTAATTTCCACTCTGGCTCTTTGGGATTGCCACTGTTTTGTGACACATTCACACGTTTTAACCAAAGACCCGTCGCACTCGGCACTCACCCGCTTTTTGCTTGCAATTTCTAGAAACGGATGTCGGTGACCGAAACGGGCATCAAGTACCCAGAGACCACAGAAGGCGGTCGCCCCAAACTCGGAGGGTTGATGGATCCTCGCCAAGGGGTCATTGAAAGGACCGGGCGGTGCCAGACATGCGCAGGTGAGGACCCGGGCGGTGCCCCCATCTGTGCCGTGGGCCGATAGGGTCAGAGGACATCGCTGCCTCCCGTTTGAGAGTGGTGCGGTGGCCTAGAGGTGGAGCTCTCGCCTCACGATCAGGAGGCTGTGAGTTCAATCCCAGGTAGAGGCAGATATTTCTCTCTCTGGGCATAATGAGAATTTATCTGCCGAACGAAACTCCGCTCTGGCAACAGGAAGGGCATCTGGCCAGTAAATACTCAGCTCCATTCAGTTGCCCAGACTCCACCCTGCAAAGGATTATGGGGTCCTTAAAAGATGATGATGATGATGATAATCACTGCCGCCTCCTGTTTCTCTCCGGCAGGCAACATGACCGAATGTCCCGGCCATTTTGGCCACATCGAACTGGCCAAGCCGGTTTTCCACGTCGGCTTTTTAGGAAAAACCATGAAAGTCCTCCGGTGCGTTTGTTTCTTCTGCTCCAAACTGCTGGTCGATTCGGTGAGTAACGAGACCCCCGTGGCTAAGCGAGACATTGGTTAAGCGAGTTTTAAGCCCCATTTTACGAACTCTCTGCCTTTGTTAAGCGAATCCCTGCAGTCGTTACGTGAACCTGGCTTCCCCCGTGGACTCTGCTTGTCGGAAGGCCGCAAAAGGGGATCATGCGATCCCCGGGACGCTGCGACTGTCATAAATATGAGTCAGTTGTCACGGTTGTGGAAAAAACTGCCCTCGGTCACTTTTGTCAGCACTGTCGTAACTTTGAACGGTCGCTAAACGAACGGAAGTCGAGAACTACCTGTGATTTATTTATCTCTCTTTAAGTTTTGTATCTTTTTTTTCCATCTTTTTAAAATTGTAAGCTAAGGTATATCAGAGTTATTACCTTCTTATAAGACGCACAGCCAATAAACTTTAGAAACTAACAAAGGGAGAGATGGTTGAACCCCAATGGGGGGGCTCCGTGCCTCCCCCATCTTGTAGGGCAGGGGATTGAGAGATTGAGATTGATTGAGAAGTTTATTTATATGCCACCCTTTTCCCTGGGGGGACTCAGGGCGGCTTACAACTCGAAAAGGGGGGGGGGGACAAACATTTAACACATAGGACAATACGTCATTAAAAAACACAACATTCGTACCACTCGGGTGGGTTTCAGTCTTTAGCCCCAGGCCTGACGGGATAGCCAGATTTTGAGGGCTGTGCGGAAGGCCTGGAGGGTGGTGAGGGTACGAATCTCCACGGGGAGATCGTTCCATAGGGTCGGAGCTGCCACTGAGAAGGCTCTCCTCCACGTGGTTGCCAGTCGACATTGACCGGCTGATGGAACTCGGAGGAGGCCTAGTCTATGGGATCTAATAGGTTGAGTGGAGGTGATTGGCAGTAGGCGGTCTCTCAAGTACCCAGGGGGGCGTCATTCCCTGTCTGTTTTCCCCTTCTTTCCCTGCAGAACAATCCGAAGATCAAGGACATCCTGACCAAGTCGAAAGGCCAGCCGAAGAAGCGGCTAACCCACGTCTACGATCTCTGCAAAGGGAAGAACATCTGTGAGGGAGGAGAAGAGATGGATAACAAATTTGGGGTGGAGCAGCCCGAAGGGGACGAGGACCTCACCAAGGAAAAGGTGAGAAGGAGCCCCAACGTGGAAGGGAAGCCGGTTGAGCCCCCCAAAAAACCCTCAGGAATTTCCCCACTGAGCTTTGGTCACTTTTTCAGTCAATCAAGAGAGCTGCGAGGGACCTTGGAGGTCTTCTAGTCCAACCCCCTGAAATGAGCCCATATCTCATTTCAGACAAATGGCTGTCCAATCTCTTCTTAAGAACTTTCCAGTGTTGGGCAATAATAATAATAGCCTTTATTGTCATTGCACATCATGTACACAACAATATGAAGAGCCGAGGTGGCGCAGTGGTTAGAGTGCAGTACTTCAGCTGACTGCTATCTGCAGTTCGGCTGTTCAAATCTCACCGGCTCAGGGTTGACTCAGCCTTCCATCCTTCCGAGGTGGGTAAAATGAGGACCCGGATTGTTGTTGGGGGCGATATGCTGACTCTGTAAACCGCTTAGAGAGGGCTGAAAGCCCTATGAAGCGGTATACAAGTCTAACTGCTATTGCTATATTGACAATTCACAACTTCTGGAGGAAAGCCGTTCCACTGGTTGATTAACAGACTTAATAGAGTTGGAAAGAGCCTTGGAGGTCATCCAGTCCAACCCCCTGCTCAAGCAGGAGATCCTGTCCCACTTCATGCAAGTCGTCCAATCTCTTCTTAAAAAACCTCCAGTGATGGGAGCACCCACAACTTCTGGTGGCAAGTTGTTTGTTGTTCGTTTATTGGATTTATATTATAAGTTAGTTCCACTGTTTAACTGTCCTCACCAAGTTTCTCCTTAATTCCAGATTGCTTCTCTCTTTGATTGGTTTCCACCCATTGCTGCTTCTCCTGCCTTTGGGTGCTTTGCAGAATAGCTTGACCCCCTTCTTCTTTGGGGCAGCCCCCCCCCCCAATGCTGGAAGACTGCTATCATGTCCCCCACTATTCCATCCTTTCTCCAGAGTAGCCAAACCCTGCAGCCATTCTTCATATGTTTTAGTCTCCAGGCCTTTGATCCTCTTTGTTGCTCTTCCTTGGACATTTAGTGCGAGGGAGCTGGACGTGGTTCGTCATAATTTGTTTGTGTTCTTCTTGTGGTACAATACCTGGGTGCAAAAATCAAGGTTTAGCAAGCGAGAACTTCTGTTGACACTGGCTGTTTGTCTATCCCTCTTGTGAACATTCTATTTTCCCTATCGTGAAAATCACCGCCTGATTATTTATTTATACTCCGCTTTTATTCTTTCCCCCCCTCAACCACCCTGTGAGGTGGGTTGGGCTGAGATAGAAGCACTGGCTCCAGGTCCCCCCAGCCAGCTTTCATGCGTAAAGTGGGACTAGAACTCCCAGTCTCCTGGGGATGGGGCCAAGTGGTTTCCCCCAAGCAGCTTTCATATTGTTTTTGCATTGTTTGATCGAAAGTTAAATTGATTTGCTTTGATTTTCAGCTTTTTGCAATTGCCCTTGCTGAAGCCGGTACAGAAGCTAGTTATTAGACTTGGGAACCTTTTCCCTTGGCAATAAAATAGGAAAAACATCCATATTTTGTCAGTCAGGTCTCAATCAGAAGTAACTGCCTCGGATTCTATCTACCTGTTGCCTGGAAAAAAACCCAGCTGTTTCCCTTCTCAGGGTCTGAATTTCCACCGGGAAATTAATACGCAGATGTTAACCCCTGTGATAATTTAACCCGCTAATCTCCCGAGGGGAATTTCATCAAACCGTGCGTGCCCCGCTTGCCGTTTCCGTTTTGGAATACGGATGCTCCATGCTTGTCAACTCGGAAGCAAGAACAAAACTCCCATTTAACGGCTGCTTTTTAGATTTCCCCATCGGAATTTCCTTGCAGGTCACCCAAAGGGCAATTCTGCCAATTGCGCCTTAAGTTTTCTTCCGAATTAAAGTAATTGAGGCCCACTTAGGAAGAACCAAGTGGTTCCTCTGGAAGGCTCTGAGTCTAAACGAGCTTTTTATAAATTAATTGGGTCTGGATTTTGCCTAAAAGTCTACCCGGCTTGATTGAGGTTTCCTGTTAAACTCAAAAGGAAAAGTTGTGGCAACACACACACTCAGTTAGGTAATAAGTAGGTGAATTTCAGTTTGGTCACATGTTGGTTTGCTAACGTTCTTTTGGATAACTCTAAAGACTATTCAGGTGAAAATAGAAATACTCTCCCAGAAGGAGAAAAAGAGAAATATTGTTTAGAGCGAAAATATACCTTTCAGGAGAATAGAGCATGGCTGTTGGCGTCTATTTCAGTTCTCCAGCTGCCTTTTGGTTTTAGATTTTTTATTTTATTTTGCCTGTATACTTTTTGTAACTCAAAGCATCGCTCCTTCCTTCCTCCTATTTTCTCCACAACAACCACCTTGTGAGGTGGGTTGGGCTGAGAAAGAGGGACCCGGCCCAAAGTCACCCAGCTGGCTTTCATAGCTAAGGCTGGATTAGAATTCACCATCACCTGTTGATTGGTCCAAAGTCACCCAGATCTATTTCATGCCTAAGGCAGGACTACAACTCCCATTCTCCTGGTCGTTGGCCCAAAGTCACCCAGCCGGCTTTCATGGCTAAAGCAGCAACTAGAACTCACCCTCTCCCAGTTTCTAACCTGATGCCTTCACCATTGGACCAAACGGGGGAAAATTGGAGGTAGAAGAGGAGTATTCAGTCCATCCATCCTCTTGAGTTGCTTCGTAAACAAGGGTGGGATAAAAATAAATAAGGGTCCCAGAGAGGTTCTTTTGCACCAGGGTTTCCCTCCCCCCCCAGCCCCCCAGTGACACTGTCTTCTTTCCCTCAAGGGCCACGGGGGGTGCGGACGCTACCAGCCGCGGATCCGCCGCTCGGGCCTGGAGCTGTACGCCGAGTGGAAGCACGTGAACGAGGACTCGCAAGAGAAGAAAATCCTGCTCAGCCCCGAACGGGTCCACGAGATCTTCAAGCGGATCTCGGACGAGGAATGCTTCATCTTGGGCATGGACCCCAAATACGCCCGGCCGGAGTGGATGATCTGCACCGTGCTCCCCGTCCCTCCCCTCTCCGTCAGGCCGGCCGTCGTCATGCAAGGCTCCGCCAGGAATCAGGTGGCTGCAGGCGGCTCGGGGGTGGGGGTGGGAGGCTCGATTTGAACCCGGACCCCGCAGTGGATTCACAGTCGGACACTGTCTTAGCCTCCATCCATGCTTCCGGGGGGGGGGGCTCACTCGGGGAAGGGCCCCGGCTTGTTATTAGTCTCACTGACCCCGCCCCCCCCTCCCTCCTTCCCCCTAGGATGACTTGACTCACAAGCTGGCCGACATTGTGAAAATCAACAACCAGTTGCGTCGCAACGAGCAGAACGGGGCGGCCGCTCATGTCATCGCGGAAGACGTCAAGCTGCTCCAGTTCCACGTGGCCACCATGGTGGACAATGAACTGCCCGGGCTGCCCCGCGTAAGTGCCTGAAGAAAGGGTAGGAAGGGCCCTAAGGACATTCCACCCCCCCCCCAAAAAAAAAAACCCTGGCCACTGGTGCTTCTCAATCACGAACGCTGGAAGACGGGTGGACTTCAGCTCCCAGGATTCCCCAGCCAGCCCTTGGAATTGTAGTCCCAGCATCAAATCAATTTGATTTCATTGAGGGCCCCTTCAGGATCGTGGTTGATCTTGGGGGCCCAAGTGGGCGCAGCTGACTGGGTAGGTGTGGGCATGGCCAGCTTGATGTCGCTCACAACATTGGGGGTGTGTGTGTGTGCCTGTGGTGGCCCAGGTGGGGCTAGGGGATCCATTGTCTCCATCTCAAGCCCAGGGGTGGGATGGGGGGCAGCCCCACGGACCTAAGGCCAACTACGTTCCAGCCCCACCAAGTTGTAGATCAGCGCCTGGCTGGCCTGCCCTGGGGCCGAGGTTCCCGGGGGCAAGTCCTTCGCTGTTTCCAGGGCAGCCCCATGGGCCGGATCTAACCACATCGCGGGCTGGATCCGGCCCATGGGCCTTGAGTTTGATACCCCTGTCCTAGCACATCTGGAAGGCATCCGATAGGGGAAATGCCTAAGCGAGCGTTTCTCTATCTCAGCCACTCAAAGATAGGTGTGGAGCCCAGTTCCCAGAATTCCCCAGCCAGCATTCAGCCTGGATGGGACAAGAAGGAAATGGGACTAGGCTACGTTTATCACATTTTGCCCCCATTGGGTAACTTTCTTAATAGACTGTGAGAATGCGGTCGATGTAACATATCTTGACTTGAGCAAAGTGGGAAAAGCCAGCTGTCTGGGGGAATTCTGGGAGTTGAAGTCCACCCGTCTTTAAGGTTGAGAAATACTGCTTTTAGGGCAAAAGACTGCATCTTGGACTTGCCTTTCCTTCCTCCAGCGTCCGAGCGGGGGGGGGACACACATAATCCCAGTTTACCTGGACAACAGTCTAGACCAGGGGTCTCCAATAGCAATAGCAGTTAGACTTATATACCGCTTCATAGGGCTTTCAGCCTTCTCTAAGCGGTTTACAGAGAGTCAGCATATTGCCCCCAACAATCCGGGTCCTCACTTCACCCACCTCGGAAGGATGGAAGGCTGAGTCCACCCTGAGCCGGTGAGATTAGAACCGCCGAACTGCAGATAACAGTCAGCTGAAGTGGCCTGCAGTACTGCACCCTAACCACTGCGCCACCTCGGCTCCAACCTTGGCCGCTTTTAAGACTCGTGGACTTCCAACTGCCAGAATTCCCCAGCCAGCCATGTAGGGTAACTTTCTTAATAGATGGTGGGTACGCAGGGAGCGTAATATATCTTTGACTTCGGCAAAGTGAAACAAAGAGCTGGCTGGGGAATTCTGGGAGTTGAAGTCCACCAGTCTTAAAGTGGCCAAAACTCCTGGTCTAGATAGGAAGCCTTGGGATCTCAAGCCGCTTATTGAGTTGGCTCTCTAATGAATCTCAACATTGGGAAGGCGTTTCCTTTAAATCATTATTTATTGAGGAAGAAATGATAGGGCCACCCAGCTTCACCCATGGTGATTCTGGGGAGCTTGCAACCATAAGGCCCAATCAAACCTCGTCAAACCCTCACTCGCCCGCCAACAACTATCCCACCATATCACCCTAGGGAGGTCTCCTGGCCCCTTTGTCGAAACCATGTCCCTGGAGCCTTTTAGAAGAGTGTCAAAAGTGGGGACCGAGCTTTATTTCCACGGGGGACGATGGGCAGCCGAGTTCCTCCATTGCAGGATGAGAGGATGTGGGATTTTAGGAAAACCCCCCCCCCCTTCTAGGAAGGATCTGTGAAGACAGAGGGGAGGGTCTAAAATCCCACACGCTGCCTTGTTGATCCCCCTTCCCCAAAGCCCGGGTTCCTTTTTTTGGTTTAACGTCTCAGAGGCCTGATGCCCGCTCTGGCTCTTTTGCAGGCGATGCAGAAATCCGGCCGGCCCCTCAAGTCCTTGAAGCAGCGCCTGAAAGGGAAGGAAGGCCGTGTGCGAGGGAACCTGATGGGCAAACGGGTGGATTTCTCCGCCCGGACGGTCATCACGCCCGATCCCAACCTCTCCATCGACCAGGTGGGCGTGCCACGCTCCATCGCCGCCAACATGACCTTCGCCGAAATCGTGGCGCCTTTCAACATCGACAGGTGAGAGCCTTGAGGCCGGGCTGGCAGCCGCCTCCCTGCGAACACTCGGCACTTGCCGCTCTGGCTGTCTCTCTGACTCTCGGCTCCCCCCCTCATCTCCCCCCCCCCCCCCCAGGCTGCAGGAGCTGGTGAGCCGAGGGAACAGCCAGTATCCCGGTGCCAAGTACATCATCCGGCACAACGGAGACAGGATTGACCTCCGCTTCCACCCAAAGTCCAGCGACCTTCACCTGCAAATTGGGTACAAGGTCAGTCTGGCTGAAAAAGAGGGGCGTGTGTGGAGGGGGAACTGGTCCCAGTGGGGCAGGAGAATGGCCCTAACCCCCCCCCCCCCAGTGGGCAGCCGGGTGGATTATCTTTCCTGCCAACTCCGGTTGGGCATCGTGTAAACGGCAGGAAATGCTACGCGGATAGCGCTTGAATAACAACAGTTCATTTAGTGACGGTTCAAAGTTACAGCGGCACTGAAAGAAAGGGGGGGCTTGTGCCCATTTTTCACATTTACGACCGTTGCAGCAGCCCTGAAATCACGCGCTCGAAATTCAGGCGCTTTGGCAACTGGTTCACACTTACGACCGTTGTCGTGTCCCCTTTTGCGACCGCCTGAGAAGCGAAGGCCACGGGAGAAGCGAGATTCACAACCGGGTGACTGACTTCTCAACTGCAGAGATTCACTTAGCCACCGTGGCGAGAAAGGTCGCAAAACGGGGCAAAACTCCCTTAACAAATGTCTCACTTAATGACAGGAGCCTTGGCCTCAATTGTCGCAAGTCGAGGACGGCCTGTAGATAGTCCTTGACTGACGACCGCAATTGGGATCGGAATTTCTGTTGCTAAGTAAGGCGGGTGCTCAGTGAGCCATTTTATGAGCTTTTCTAAAGCTCGGGGTGGTGGTGGTGGTAAACGAATCATGGCAGCGACTCACACGGTCGTTAAGCGAATCCAGCTTTGCCCCGCTGGTTGGAAACTGGCCGGGAAGGTCACAAATGGGAGTCATGTGCTGGGATGTTGCGATCGTCGTAAAGACACGGTTGCCAAGCAGCCAAGTTTTGATCGCGTGACTGTTGGGGATGCTACGGCGGTCCTAAACGTGGGCAGCGGTCGTAAGTCACTTCTTTCAGTGCTAAGCGGTCGTAAGCCAAGGACTATCTGTAAAACACCTTTTTGAAAGGACAAAAAAAACGATCATTCTGCAAATCTTGGCAAATTGTTAGTTTGTGTTGTCCTTTTGCTTCCTCTGCGCTAACCAAGCCCAGAATTGAGGTTGATATTTTTTTTGGGGGGGGGGAAGGGGGGAGGTCTCCTTTGCCCTGGGCTCACCTGGATTTCCTCCTCTCCATCTCTGATGGCTTCCTTCCCCGCTTCCAGGTGGAGAGACACATGTGTGACGGAGACATCGTCATTTTCAACCGGCAACCCACGTTACACAAAATGTCCATGATGGGCCACCGAGTCCGTATCCTACCCTGGTCCACCTTCCGGCTCAATCTCAGGTTGGTTTTCTTCCTCCTGCCCGAGGGGGAGGAGGGAATAAATTGTTTGCATTTATTTAGCTATTTGTATCTCCCCACCACCACCCTTGATTGTTCTTACCATGACTCAAGCTGGCAAATATATCTTGACACACCTTTCTCCTCCTATTTTCCCCACAAGACCCCCCAGTTTAGGTGTGTTGGGTTGAGAGAGAGAGATATTGTTGTGGTCTGCCCGTGGATCTGGCAGCAGAGTCGGACAGCGAGGAGGTTGGGGAGGGACATGGGCCAGTCCTGGAGTCTGGGGGAGGCTCGGACCAGGGCTCTGCGTCGGAGGCAGAGAGGGGGCCAGGGCCACCTGAGAGTTATGAGGTGCCTCTGGAGCCTCCAGAGTGGGACATCAGCGAGGCAGAGGAACAAGGGGAGCCTGTTCCCAGTGTGCGCATGTGCAGAGCTGCCGGAAGGCAAGAACAGTTAAGACAAAAGGAGCGACTCGGGAGATGATTGGCCCCTCCCATAAGACATAAAGGAGGAGCAAACTATTGCAGAAAGCAATTTTGTTCATTTTGGTCGGTTCAAACTCTGAAGCTCCGAGGGAGTACTTGTCTATTTAGATGCTATTCTCATATACACACAGACAATCGAGGAGCACGTAAAACTGGCGCGGCAGGTGCTCAAAAAGCCGCTGAACGCACACCTGTATATTAAACTCTCTTAAATGTGAGTTCCATAAAACCTTTTAGACTACCTAGCCTTCCACATATCAACAAGGGGGCTAGAGATGGACCCCTCTAAGGTAAAGGTGGTCTTAGACTGGCACGTCTAATGTCGTTGGCGCCTGGAACCACGCGATTAACCCTCTGCACACACAGGCCAGCCACAAAGTCCTGTCGAGGCCGGCCCCCCCTGTGCGGCACGCCGGCGCGAACACCTACAGGTCCTCCAAAGCCGGGTTGGGCCCAGCTTAGCTCTCCTTCCGTGGCCTCCGCTTGCAAAAACTGCGGCAGCCCCTCCCCTCGCTGTGTCCTGACACAGATGTCGTGTCTTTCGATCCGTCAGTGTGACCACCCCGTACAACGCCGACTTCGACGGCGACGAAATGAACCTCCACCTTCCCCAGTCGTTGGAGACCCGGGCGGAGATCCAAGAACTGGCCATGGTGCCCCGTATGATCGTCACGCCCCAGTCCAACCGGCCCGTCATGGGCATCGTGCAGGACACCCTGACGGCCGTCCGCAAGTTCACCAAGAGGGACGTCTTCCTGGAGAGGGTGAGGGTCTCCCTCCATTTCTCGAGCAAAAAGGGCTCTGGAACCCCCCACAGGTCACCTTTCTCCTCCCGGATCGCAGCTAGTCCTCAACTTACAACCACAACTGAGCCCCAAATCTCCGTGGGCCTCAGCCAGACGTTTGTTAATTTGGCCCCATTTTTACGGCCTTTCTCGCCGCAGTTGTTAAGCGAATCAGTGCAGTTAAATGTAGTCACACGCTCGTTACGTGAATCTGACTTGCCCATGGATTTGGCTGGTCAGATGGTCACAAAAGTGTGGTGGGGGATCACGTCACCCTGGGACGCTGCTACCCTCATAAATTGGCAAGCGTCCGAATTTGGATCAGGCGACCACGGGGATGCTGCAACGGTTGTAAGTGAAAAACAGTCACTTTTTTCAGTGCCGTCGTAACTTTGAGCGGTCACTGAACTGTTGTAAGTCGAGGACTACCTGTAGTTGACTCTAGAGATTTTCTATATCGGCGCTCTCTATAGAGAGAGCCGAGGTGGCGCAGTGGTTAGGGTGCAGTACTGCAGGCCACTTCAGCTGACTGTTATCTGCAGTTCGGCGGTTCAAATCTCACCGGCTCAAAGGTTGACTCAGCCTTCCATCCTTCCGAGGTGGGTGAAATGAGGACCTGGATTGTTGTTGAGGGCAATATGCTGACTCTGTAAACCGCTTAGAGAGGGCTGAAAGCCCTAGGAAGCGGTATATAAGTCTAACTGCTATTGCTATTGCTATCTATGTATCTATCTATCTATGTATCTATCTATCTATCTATCTAATCTCTATCAGTCTATCCATCCATC